>NC_058080.1:93139449-93439449 GCF_014858855.1 Bufo gargarizans
GCCGGAAGTGTCAGCTGTGAGTGATTACCTCTCTCTGGCAATCACTGGTGTGGGAACTGAGCCCTCTGCTGGTCTGAAAAGCTGATACCTGTGTGTTGGGAGAGCAGGCCACCTAAAGCCTGCAATTTTGACTGCTGGAGGCAGAACCGCTTACAAGGTGACTTTTTTTGTTTTGCACAAACTTTCTACTTGGTGTAAATAAACACCAACCTTGCAAAGAGTGTTTTTGTTTGACCTTATGTTTGAATAAATACAGTCATTTGAATTACAAACTTGTACTTTGCCTCTGTAGTGCACCCACTTATCCCAACTACCTGAGCGAATACCAACACTACATATTACTGATTGGTGCACTAAGTATTGTTGTGTACTTGTGACATCTGTAGCATGTATGTATGGACAACAGAATCAGGTACACTATATCACGATCTAACGTACACTGACTATCTCCCACTAACTATCTGATAGTGTATATATATATATATATATATATATATATAATGTAATGACTCAGCAAAGCACAGAGCACATCAATAACACTGCTGTCTCTCTCAGAACTCCATAAAACTACAGAAAATGGCTGCTAGGGAAGTTCTTATAGAGTAAGGGGTAGGAAAATGTCCTATTGGTTGCTAGGGATGTTGCTATGCTCAGACAAAGACATTGCAGCCTTCTCATTGGCCCACAAGCAAGAAGGGAGGTTACTGATGAAAAAAAAAAATCTAGAAAATTTGCGAATACGAATATATAGCTCTATGTTCTAAATCTTCGCAAATTCTCGAAGTGGCGATCTTAGCGATTAAAATTTGCGATACGAATATTTGTGCCCAACACTAATTCTCACCTGTATAAAGGGCCCTTAACCAAGGCCCTTTCTCCACTGATTATTTAGTTGCAGAACACCAGTGACGGTCCTCTGTATCTAACATCATGTCCTCTCTCTCACTCTCATTGTACTACTGTTTTTTCCATCTACCAACCTACCTAAACCCGATATCTCCATCTCAATGTGTGGCACTTCCATCACGTCTAGATAGAACATCCGTTGCCTCTGTGTTATTTAGATACTGATCTTTCCTTTACCCTCTATATTCAATCACTTTCCCGCTCAAGTCATGTGCACATCAAAAGCATCTCTAGAATCTGGTTCTTTTTTTACAGTGGAAACAATAAAAACTCTTATTGTTGGCCTGATCCATTCCCCTTTTGATTACTGTAATTCATTGCTGATTGGTCTCCCCCTCACCAGACTTGTATCTCTCCAATCCATCCTGATCTATCTGGCTAGCCACTACTCCAGTTCTTCCACCCTGTGCAAGTCATTGGACTGGTTGTCCAGCGACCAGGTCCGTATGGGCAACAGGTGAGGCACGGTGGTATGCCCACCCCAGCTCCTGATGATTAATTACAACCCTGCACCAGGAGGGTAAATATGTGCACACATCATTAAAATTATGTATACATTACATATTTAGAAACATTAACCCTCTCTACTCCAGGCCCGTTTCTACCTTTATGCTCATTTAATTTTTTTGAAAATATAAATCTATTTATGTGCTAATAACTTTAAAACACCTTTAATTATCATGGGAATAGTTCTATTTTATCGTCATGCATTGCATTTCACGACAGTGCTAAAATTTAGTCCAATTTTTTATGTCTTATTCTTTCAAAAATTAACTAATTCTAAAAAAATATGAATAAAAATAAATATTCTAAATTTAAATTTGAAATATGAATTTATTGTGACGTTAGAAGGCTTAGAAATTGAGAAGAAAACTATTTAATAATTAAATACTCTTTAAAAAAAAAATTCCATAACATTTCAGTTATGCAGTCACTTTTTGTGCCTTGCATAGTGTAAACGACAAATAAATCACCCCATTTCAGAAACTACAACTCTGTTAACCATTTAAATGCACAACGCTAATCTAAAGAAAAGTTTAAAAATCAAAATAATTTGAGCAAATTATAAATTTCTATATATTTTTTATGAAACCATTCAAGTGTTAAGATCATAAAAAATCTGAAACGTATTACCCAGAATATGGATTTTACAAAAAGAACATCGGTGTGCACAAAAACTGATCTTTGGTCGCACAGCAGGCTTCAGAGTGGAAGGAGCACCATATGGCATTAGGCTAGAGGATTTAGCTTAATGGTAATTGGGAGCTATGTCACATGTTAAGAGAAGACACCCTTACGTGCCCCTAGAGTGGAAAACCAAACAAAGTGATTCAATTACGCAAACTACACCCCTCAATGAATATACTAAGCACTTAGATACATCTGCTATTTAACATAATCAGGAAACGATTGGCTGTTAAAATAATAATAATAATAATTTAATAAAAATAAAAAAAAGATTATACCCACATTTTTTTTATTTCACAGTGGGTAACAGGACTAAATGCACCCCACATTTAGTTCCACTTTTCACCGTGAATGCACCTAAACCCCACCCTATATGTGAAGTTCTGCCTCTCCCTGTGCAGCTATAGTGCTGCCATTGGCTGTAGAGTTGGAACAGCCAATAGCAGCGCTGGCAGGGGAACAAAACAAAACAGCTCCGTAGCTGCAATGCTCATGTCTAAGTAATCCGGCCATTAGGAGAGATTGGGGCAACAGGTGTTTGCCAAAAACTCTTAAAACCCTTATTTAATATCATTGGCTACCTGCTCAGTAGATCAGCTATTGGACCACGGTTCATGAGCAATTTTGTCTAGGGGACTGTTTTGTTTTTCTTGGCACCCAAATAGTATGGTGCTGTGCCGAAAGTCAGGAAACGCTGCACCCTACAATTATATAGCAGGTCATGATGAATATAAAAGTAACAACAATAAGGGGACAACAAAAACAACAGTAAAATAAAACAACAGCCATGCACAATAACTCTTTAATCTACATAAACTAATATTATATAACACAACAAATTTTATTCTACACTACTAAACTGTCACTAAATAATCTAATATATAACTACAGTAAATATTGTATACTTTAAAAATGTAAATTCTCTGTACTAAATCAAATACTACACAAAATTCTATAATTGCCGCTTATTGTTAATTGATATATAGATTTTTTTGGTGTTTTCATAACAGTAATAAAGAATATTTCGACGAAAATTCTTCAGATGAAGGAAAAGCACCGCAAAACGGTGATTGAAATCAAAAATCAAACCAAAAGTTGCAGGAATTCAATAAAACCTACTAAGATGACCTGCAAGAATTATTAGAGTTACAGGAAGAACTCAAAAATTTGCCCTAAAGCAAGTTTGTTTATATCTTAGTTTTACTAAAAAAGTTATTTTCAGTTATATTGTTTCTTTTCTTTTTTTCAATAAGGTTATGTTTTTGTCTAATTTTAACTGCTGACTTATCAGTAAGATCCCTTAGTCCTGGGGCAAAGTCTGCAGGTTTCGGACAGACAACAGTCGTAGGTACATGTTAAGAGTGTAGTATAAGGCCTACACATAAATAAGCTTTTTGAGGACAGCAGCAGTAGGTAAAGCTAACGGTGTATTCTGAGGCCTACAAGTCAACTTTATATGCACTGTAGCAGCATGTAAAAGTAGCGGTTTATTATGAGGCCTACACATAACAAATCTACTTGATCAGGACAGCAGCAGCTGGTAAAGCTAACGGTGTATTCTGAGGCCTACAAGTTAGCTTGATATGGACAGCAGCAGCATGTAAAGGTAGCAGTGTAGTATAAGGCCTACACATAACAAATCAACTTGATCAGGACAGCAGCAGCAAGTAAAGCTAACGGTGTATTCTGAAGCCTGCAAGTTAGCTTGATATGGATAGCAGCAGCAGGTAAAGCTAACAGTGTATTCTGAGGCCTACAAGTCAGATTGATATGGGCAGCAGCAGCAGGTAAAGCTAACGATGTATTCTGAGGCCTACAAGTCAGCTTAATATGGATAGCAGCAGCAGGTAACGCTAACTGTGTATTCTGAGGCCTACAAGTCAGCTTGATATGGACAGCAGCAGCAGGTAAAGGTAGTGGTGTATTATGAGGCATATACATAACAAATCAACTTGATCAGGACAGCAGCAGCTGGTAAAGCTAATGGTGTATTCTGAGGCCTACAAGTTAGCTTGATATGGACAGCAGCAACATGCAAAGGTAGTGGTGTAGTATGAGGCCTACATATAACAAATCAACTTGATCAGGACAGCAGCAGTAAGTAAAGCTAACGGTGTATTCTGAGGCCTACAAGTCAGCTTGATATGGACAGCAACAGCAGGTAAAGCTAACGTATATTATGAGGCCTACAAGTTAGCTTGATATGGACAGCAGCAGCATGTAAAGGTAGCGGTGTAGTATAAGGCCTACACAGAACAAATCAACTTGATCAGGACAGCAGCAGCAAGTAAAGCTAACGGTGTATTCTGAAGCCTGCAAGTTAGCTTGATATGGATAGCAGCAGCAGGTAAAGCTAACAGTGTATTCTGAGGCCTACAAGTCAGCTTGATATGGGCAGCAGCAGCAGGTAAAGCTAACAATGTATTCTGAGGCCTACAAGTCAGCTTGATATAGACAGCAGCAGCAGGTAAAGGTAGTGGTGTATTATGAGGCATATACATAACAAATCAACTTGATCAGGACAGAAGCAGCTGGTAAAGCTAAAGGTGTATTCTGAGGCCTACAAGTCAGCTTGATATGGACAAAAGCAGTAGGTAAAGGAAACGGTGTAGTTTGAGGACTACATTAACAAATCAACTTTATCAGGAAAGCTGATGGTGTTGTATAAGGCCTTCACATAGCTACAAAGGACAAACAACTAGCTTGGCCTAACTCAGCATGATCATGACAGACAGCAGCAGCATCAGCAGCAGGTAGATATTATTGGTCGAGTATAAGGCCTAAACATATCTTGCCCTAACTCAGCAGGACAGGCAGCAGCAGGTAATGTGGTGTGACAAAAGGCTGAAAGATAATACGCCACGATCAGGACAGACAGCAGCAGTATCAGCATCAGGTAGATATTAACAGTGGATTATACGGCCTACACATAACTCTGAAGGATCAGGATAATAGCAGCAGTCATTGGTAATGGTGGAGTATAATGACTACACAGAAGTATCAGGACAAGATCAGCAGGCAGTTGATAAGTTAACGTATTATAAGGCCTAAACAAAGTTTGTCATAACTAAGCTGGAACAGACAGCGGCATGTTCTTAGTTTGTAGCAGTAAAGTGTTGACACAAATGGTGCCGCGGAAGACCGATTAAATAACTATTAAAAAATTATACAAACCCAACTACAGCATGTTTGTTCTTCGCTTACATAAAGAGTGTTGTACCATTAAAAAATAAAAAATATCATCAACCAAATTTTTTTACTAATCCATAGCATTTTTTTAATATAGAAAAGGCCAATATAGCATAGTACAATATATCATATATCTAATAAAAAATGCCCCATGCGTTATGTTATAAAATAAGTGTTTAACACACATTAATTAACCTTTTTGTAAACACAATGGGACCTTTCTCAAGTAGTATTGACTAAACATAATATTCACAAGTACAAGTCTAAATACCAATTTTGTCAAATTAAAAAATATCTATATTATTAAGTGCATCAACAAAATTTAACTTGAAAATAAAATGATACTTTAAAAAAAATTACTTATATAAAAAATTTTTATTCAAGTATCCATACAGTGAACAGATTCTTAACCTCAACAACACTATCTTGAATCGTAACATTGGCTTAAATTATAATAGTGAAATTTTTAACAAATATGGTAAAAATTATATGTGTCTTAAAAATAAAAGCATTAGAAATAAATGCAAAAAATTGATGAGTGGGCAAAGAACTATCCAGCGTGAATCAGATATAGCGTCCCGTTTGGTAAACTAGACATGTTGGAGCATAGCTTCCTCACAAAAGACATTAACATGTGATGCAATGAGTAGAATCACACGCAAAATGGTGACATGGCTTCAAGAATATTATACTTTTGGCAGTTACTACTACAAGTATAAACTCTGGGTTTATATTAAATTAGCCTGTGAAAATCATCATTATATAATTGTCAAGAAGTAACATTAAATATAAATGTATATATCTATATATACATGTGGCAATAACGCTCCATTCCCAAAACTGGATTAGCACACGGATGAGTATAACGTCAGTCACACCCAACCATGTAGAGAGGTCAACACGGAAGCCAGGCATCCTTTCCAGGACAACAGACAACCCATGTTAGAACCTAAGTCTGTATGAAAATAATAAATAAAAAAATTAAAAATGTTTATTAGGTTTATCAATCAGTCCTGTACAATGTTAAGTGCACAAAACCTTTTGACAATGGAAGCCCACATGCGGTCCCCACCTTGCTACAGTAAAAACCACAACAGGGCCGCCAAAAACCCAATTAAAGCAAAATTAAAACTTTTAAAATGAAATAAAACAAAAAAAATATTTTGGTGAATAAAGCGTAACACCGCATGATTGTATGTTATTAAAAAGTTTAATAAAATATATATAAAAATATAATTCTTGACAATAAAAGATGTATAGTGCACATGCGCAAAAATTAAACATGCACACCAGTTTGCAAGAAATATAATACTCAATACTTGTCATAGTACAAGGGCTAATAAGTGGTCCATGCTGGTTATCCTTAGCATGATTTGAACACAAAAATTAAACATAACATTTTTAGCACGTTACTATATTTCAGACACATTACTTGCCAGTATTAGGCCAGACATGAGCAGTTAAATAATAATGCAACAGTAGAAGGCATACAAAACAATAGCCCAAACAATGGAGGATAATGACATAAACATGTAAATGGAAAATCTGTAGTCTAATGGCCACACATTGCTCAACTCAACTCTGCAGGATCATGGCAGACCAAAGCAGGTAAATGGTAACACCATAGTATCTACAACAAGCTCACCTAGGTCTACAACAAGCTCACCTAACCCTGCAGGACAGGCAGCATCATAATTTAAATGGAATGTTGTAGTATAATGCCTAAACCTAACTCAGCATGTTCAGGACAGACAGCTGCAGCATCAACAGGATGGAAGATGGAAAAGGTTGAGTATAATGCCTACACATAACTTAGCCTTACTCAGAAGGACAGGCAGCATCATAATTTAAAGGTAACATTGTAGTATAAAGAGTAATCATAACTCAGCATGTTCAGGACAGACAGCTGCAGCATCAACAAGATGGAAGATTGAAACAGTTGAGTGTAATGCCGACACTTTACTCGGCTTAACTCAGAAGGACAGGCAGCATCATAATTTAAAGGTAACATTGTAGTATAAAGAGTAATCATAACTTGGCATGTTCAGGACAGACAGCGACAGCATCAACAGGATGTAAGATAGAAACTGTCTAGTATAAGGCCTAAACATAGCTCTGAATAACTCAGCAGGACAGGCAGCAGCAGGTTCAAAGTGGGCAGCAGGAATGTGTACCCAGGGATGGGCCCTCACCAGACCAGTGTAACACCATAAATAAACTACGAGACCTCTGAAAACAGCAGCTTCATATTGGGCAGCAGGAATGTGTTCCCAGGAATGGGCCCCTACAAGACCAGGGGAACACCAAAACTAAACTGCGAGACCTCTGAAAACAACAGCTTCATATGGGGAAGCAGAAATGTTTTCCCAGGAATGGACCCCCACCAGACTAGGGCAACAACATAACTGGTACTCAGTGTGCTGAAGAAATGTTATGACATGCTTAATAATTGCAATCTTTAGCATTTTAAATTGATTATTTACATTATTTTTACATTTGGCTACCACGCAAAAAATTTGTACTAAACTAAGTGGACACGCCGCATGCATCGGTCGGCTATAATATCGAGTCAGTAGCAGAACACTGCGGTTACACAGGCAGCCTAACGTGTGATAATTCCTACAAGCTAGAGGGCACTAGTAGTGGCAGTGTTTATCAGCGGCTATCTCATCCTCCTTTTGTGTCACAACCAGACATCTGAGAAGCTCTGACAGATGCCTTTCAGAACCTCCTCCTTGAGCTTTCTTTGTGTTGGTTTTCAGTTCCTCATCTCGTTAGCCTCTCTCAGCTGTCTTGTCGTTGGACTGATTGCATCCCTTTAAATTCCTCCCGATAATGCATTAGTGTGCGGCTTATACAACTTCCTGGAGTGTGTGTGCATGCTGATCCTATTTCCCAGTCTTCTAAAAGATAAGTGTTACATTCATTTGTGATTTTATGTTTGCTGGATCCCAGGTGACCCTGACTCCCTCCGTGTCTAGTGTAGGGAGCCGGTGGTCGTGTCCCCTCACTATTATAGGGTGTTCAGGTGTTATACAGTCGAGGTACGAGGATATGCAATCATCTACCATTGGGATCTTCGCATAGGCTGAGCAGTCAGCGGGAGTGCCAGGTCTTATGCAGGGGTCTCCCTTTTGTTCCTTAGTTTTGGATCCAGTGAGTCATATATTCATTTTGTATTGTCTTGTTTCCTGTACACCTTCCGTGACATTATAAGCCGCCAAAACCATCTCAAGCATGGATCCGGTTTCACTTTTGACTGAACGCTTTCAGGGTCTTTCATTGGAGGTAGCTGATCTCCGTAAGACTCTTTCCCAGTTTCTAGTGACCGGTTCAGCTTGCGTTCATAGAGTTTGTTCTGAGCCTAAGATCTCGCTCCCGGATACATTCTCCGGGGGTAGTGAGAATTTTGTTTTAGAGAGGCTTGCAAACTCCATTTTCGCCTTCTTCCCCATTCCTCTGGTGATGAGGAACGGAGGGTGGGGATCATTATATCGCTGCTCAGGGGTAACGCTCAGTCGTGGGCCTTTTCGTTGCCGGTGGGGGCACGGCCCCTCCGTTCAGTGGATGAATTCTTTTTAGCCCTGGGTCAGATATATGATGATCCGGATCGTATTGCTTTGGCTGAGTCTAGACTACGTCTCTTATGCCAGGGTAAACAATCCGCAGAGATATACTGCTCAGAATTTCGGAGATGGGCAGCTGATACTGGTTGGAATGATGCTGCACTCCGAAGTCAATTTGGCCATGGTCTTTCAGAGGGATTGAAAGATGCATTTGCCTTTCATGAGAGGCCTATCTCCTTGGACTCTGCTATGTCTCAGGCCGTTCGTATTGACAGGCGTCTTAGAGAGAGAGGAGAGAGCACTCCTTCCTGTCATACTCAATCCCAGGACACTGCAGCGGTCCCATTCTGTGCGCAGGGGTCTCAGTCGCTGTCAGCCCCTTCTGAGCAGGAGCCCATGCAGCTGGGGTTGATTGCTTCTGACAATAGAAGATTCAGCCCGCATGGGAGGGTTTGTTTTTGTTGTGGAGGTATAAATCATTTGGCAAATGTCTGCCCCTCTAGGAGATTCAGGCAGTTCTCTGGGAGTAATAAAGAAACAAACAGGAAAAAATCTTTTAAAAATGTTCCGTCTGTTACTATTGGCAGGGTTGACGAGGAAAATGAAGGTTTTCCGTTTGCTTGTAGTTCCCGTTTTGTCCTGCCTGCTAGGGTGGCGCTAGAGAGCAAGAGCATTTTTTGTGAGATTTTTGTGGATAGTGGAGCAGCTGTCAATCTCATTGATAATCAATTTGCAATAACTCATGGTTTCCAGGTGTGCACTTTGGGAAAGGATATTCCTGTTTTTGCTATTGATTCCGCTCCACTTTCTCAGAAATCATTAAAGGGCATAGTTCACAATATCCATTTAATTGTGAGTGATACTCATGTTGAGGATGTGTCATGTTTTGTCGTTAGCGGTTTGCCTACTCCTCTAGTGTTGGGGCTACCCTGGCTCACTAAACATAATCCCACCATTGATTGGCAAGCGAGGCAAATAAATGGTTGGAGTGACTTTTGCAGAGAGAATTGCCTCACGACATCTGTTTCTGAGGTTGCTACTAAGACTGTACCATCTTTTCTCTCTGAATTTTTGGATGTCTTCTCTGAGAGTGGAGTTCAGGATTTGCCCCCGCACCGGGAGTACGATTGCCCTATTAATCTCATCCCAGGCGCCAAGCTGCCTAAATCTCGTTTATACAATCTTTCCCAACCTGAAAGGATCGCTATGCGTGCTTATATCTCTGAGAGTCTGAGAAAAGGACACATACGACCCTCGAAGTCACCTGTTGCCGCTGGTTTCTTCTTTGTTAAGAAAAAAGATGGTTCTTTAAGACCTTGTCTGGATTTCAGGGAGCTGAACAGAATCACTATTCGTGACCCTTATCCGCTTCCTCTGATCCCGGACCTGTTTAACCAGGTTGTTGGTGCTAAAGTCTTTTCCAAATTAGATCTAAGAGGGGCATACAACCTGGTCAGGGTCAGAGAAGGAGACAAATGGAAGACGGCCTTCAATACCCCTGAGGGCCATTTTGAAAATTTGGTTATGCCTTTTGGTTTGATGATTGCCCCAGCCGTTTTTCAGCATTTCGTGAACAGCATTTTTTATCATTTGATGGGAAAATTTGTATTAGTGTATTTGGATGACATTTTGATTTTTTCTCCTGATTTCAAAACTCATAAGGAACATTTACGTCAGGTCTTGCTCATTCTGCGGGAGAATAAATTATATGCGAAACTGGAAAAATGTGTGTTTGCGGTTCCAGAAATTCAATTTCTGGGGTTTCTTCTCTCCGCTTCTGGTTTTCGCATGGACCCCGAGAAGGTCCGCGCTGTGCTTGAGTGGGAGCTTCCTGAGAATCAGAAGGCACTGATGCGTTTTTTGGGCTTTGCAAATTATTACAGGAAGTTTATTTTTAATTATTCCTCTATTGTTAAACCACTCACTGATATGACCAGAAAGGGGGTAGATTTTTCTTCTTGGTCGGTAAAGGCGCGTAAGGCTTTTTCTAATATCAAGGAGAGTTTTGCTTCCGCTCCCATCTTGGTGCAACCTGATATTTCTTTACCATTCATAGTTGAGGTTGATGCTTCTGAGGTGGGTGTGGGTGCGGTCTTGTCTCAGGGTTCCTCTCCTGCCAAATGGCGACCGTGTGCCTTTTTCTCGAAAAAACTCTCCTCCGCAGAGAGAAATTACGATGTGGGAGATAGGGAATTGTTAGCCATCAAGTTGGCTTTTGAGGAATGGCGCCATTGGCTAGAGGGAGCCAGACACCCTATTACCGTGTTTACTGACCATAAAAATCTGGCCTACTTGGAGTCAGCCAAGCGTCTGAACCCGAGACAGGCCAGATGGTCTTTGTTCTTTTCAAGATTTAATTTTGTTGTCACGTTCCGCCCTGGGGTTAAGAATGTGAAGGCAGATGCCCTGTCACGTTGTTTTCCAGGAGGCGGGAATTTTGAAGACCCGCGTCCCATTTTGGCCGAAGGTGTGGTGGTTTCTGCTCTTTTTTCTGAATTGGAGGCAGAGGTGCAGGCAGCCCAGTCAGAGGCTCCTGATCTTTGTCCTCCTGGGAGGTTGTTTGTGCCTCTCGCTTTAAGACACAAGATTTTTAAGGAACACCACGATACGGTCCTTGCTGGGCACCCGGGGGCAAGAGCCACACTGGATCTCATCGCTCTGAGATTCTGGTGGCCTGCGCTTCATAAGTCGGTTGAGGGTTTTGAGGCAGCCAGCGAGACTTGCGCTCGTGCCAAAGTCCCTCATTCACGGCCGTCAGGTCCTATTCTTCCCTTACCCATTCCTTCCCGTCCTTGGACACATCTGTCCATGGACTTCATAACGGACCTGCCTCGTTCCTTGGGGAAGACTGTGATTCTGGTGGTGGTGGACCGTTTTAGCAAAATGGTGCATTTCATCCCTTTTCCTGGTTTGCCCAATGCTAAGACGCTGGCGCAGGCATTTATTGATCACATTGTCAAATTGCACGGTATTCCTTCAGACATAGTCTCTGATAGGGGCACGCAGTTTGTTTCCAGATTCTGGAGGGCCTTCTGTTCTCGCTTGGGGGTTTGGTTGTCATTCTCTTCTGCTTTCCACCCGCAGTCGAATGGCCAGACAGAGCGCGTCAATCAAAATCTGGAGACATATCTGCGCTGTTTTGTGGCGGAGAATCAAGAGGATTGGTGTTCTTTTTTGTCCCTTGCTGAATTTGCTTTAAATAACCGTCGTCAGGAGTCCTCTGATAAGTCACCATTTTTTGGTGCATATGGGTTTCATCCGCAGTTTGGGACTTTCTCGGGAGAGGGGTCTTCTGGTTTACCTGATGAGGACAGATTCTCCTCGTCTTTGTCATCTATTTGGCAAAAGATTCAGGATAATCTAAAGAGCATGAGTGAGAGATATAAGCGTGTGGCAGATAAGAGACGTGTGCTTGGTCCGGACCTGAATGTTGGCGATCTGGTGTGGTTGTCTACCAAGAATATCAAATTGAAGGTTCCCTCCTGGAAGTTGGGTCCTAGGTTTATTGGGCCTTACAAAATCCTGTCTGTCATCAATCCTGTTGCCTACCGTCTTGATCTTCCTCAGACTTGGAAGATCCATAATGTTTTTCATAAGTCCTTATTCAAACCTTATGTTCAACCCATCGTACCCTCGCCTTTGCCTCCTCCTCCGATTATGGTTGATGGGAATCTTGAATTTCAGGTCTCTAGGATTGTGGATTCTCGGCTTGTCCGCGGTTCTCTCCAGTACCTTGTTCATTGGGAGGGTTATGGTCCTGAGGAGAGGATGTGGGTCCCAGTGACGGACATTAAGGCCTCTCGTCTCATCAGGGCTTTCCATAGGTCCCATCCTGAGAAGGTGGGCTCTGAGTGTCCGGAGTCCACTCGTAGAGGGAGGGGTACTGTCACAACCAGACAGCTGAGAAGCTCTGACAGAAGCCTTTCAGAACCTCCTCCTTGAGTTTCTTTGTTGTGATGTTCAGTTCCTCATCTCGTTAGCCTCTCTCAGCTGTCATGTAGTTGGACTGATTGCATCCCTTTAAATTCCACCCCATAATGCATCACTGGGCGGCTTATACTACTTCCTGGAGTGTGTGCATGCTGGTCCTGTTTTGCAGTCTGCTACAAAGTTAAGTGCTGTACATTTATCTGTTATTTTCTGTTTGCTGGATCCCAGGTGACCCTGACTCCCTCCGTGTCTGGTGTAGGGAGCTGGTGGTCGTGTCCCCTCAGTATTGTAGGGTGTTCAAGGGTTATACAGTCGAGGTACGTGGATATGCAACCATCCACCTCTGGGATCTTTGCATAGGCTGAGCAGCCAGGGAAAGTCTCAGGTCTTGTGCAGGGGTCTCCCTTTTGGTTCCTTAGCTTTGGATCCAGTGAGTCATATATGCATGTTGCTTTGTCTTGTTTTCTGTACACCATCTGTGACAGTTGCCTTATACTATCAAAAGAAAAAAAAAAGAAAAAATCGCAATACGTGATGAATTAAATCGCATATTATTCGCCATAATTGGAATAATTACGAATATTCGATTTCGACGAATATAACACGAATATTCAATCGAATATTCACGAAATATCGCAAAATCGAATATGGAACCTCCCGCTCATCACTAGTTATTTCTTTATGGTCACTATTTCCCAGGTGTCCCCCAACCTGAACATCTGTTGTTCTGTCAGGCCTATTGGTTAATAATAAGTCCAGTATGGCCGTCCCTCTAGTCGGGTCCTGAACTAGTTGGGAGAGGTAATTGTCTTTGGTTATTGCCAAGAACCTGTTTCCCTTATGAGATATACAAGTTTCAGTTTCCCAGTCAATATCTGGGTAGTTGAAGTCCCCCATAATAACCACCTCATTATGATTTGCCTCCTCGTCTATCTCGTTTAGAAGTAGATTTTCTGTGGACTCTGGTATATTAGGTGGTTTATAGTAAACTCCTATTAGTAATTTATTGTTGTTTTTAGCTTCATGTATCTCTACCCACAGTGACTCCACATGTTCATGTCCCTCATTTATAGCTTCGCGGAGTGTGGGCTTTAGACAAGACTTTACATAAAGACAAACCCCTCCCCCTCTCCGGTTTTGACGATCCTTTCTAAACAGACTGTAACCTTGTACATTAACTGCCCAGTCATAGCTATCATCCAGCCATGTCTCAGTTATTCCCACTATGTCGTAGTTCTCCTCAAACATCACTAATTCCAGCTCCCCAGTTTTATTAGTCAGGCTTCTGGCATTAGTATACATACATTTAAGAGGTTTATGTATATTTTTTACCCTACACCTTTCCTTCTGAACTGTTCTAGTAATAAAAAAATGAGGAAGACAGCCAAATTTATAAGATTAGGCAGAGAGAGGCCACACAAGTTATAAGAGCTTCTAAAGCGCAGGCAGAAGAGAAATTAGCTCAGTCGGTGAAAAAGGGCGATAAGGCATTCTTCAGATACATAAATGAAAAAAGGAAACTAAAACCAGGAATTACCAAATTAAAAACAAAAGAAGGAAGGTATATGGAAGAAGATAAAGAACTAGCTGACTGCGTCAATGAATACTTCTGTTCAGTTTTTACAAAGGAAAATGAAGGGGAAGGACCTCAGTTAGGAAAGAAGACTAATGAATCTTTTGATGCATGTGTTTTTACAGAGAAAGAGGTTCTAAGTCAGCTGTCTAAAATTATTACAAATAAGTTACAGGGGCCTGATGGGATACACCCAAAGCTATTAAAAGAGCTCAGCGGTAAACTAGCAAAACCATTAACAGATTTATTTAACCAATCACTGGTAACAGGAGTTGTCCCAGAAGATTGGAAATTAGCAAATGTTGTGCCCATTCACAAGAAAGGTAGTAGGGAGGAATTGGGCAACTATAGGCCAGTAAGCCTGACATCAATAGTGGGGAAATTAATGGAAACCATACTCAAGGAGAAGATTGTGGAACATCTAAAATCCCATGGATTGAAAGATGAAAAACAGCATGGGTTTACTTCAGGGAGATTATGTCAAACTAATCTTATAGATTTTTTTGATTGGGTGACTAAAATAATAGATGGCGGAGGTGTAGTAGACATTGCTTATCTAGACTTTAGTAAGGCTTTTGATACTGTCCCACATAGAATGGATTAGGCAGTGGCTGAGGGACAGACAACAGAGGGTTGTAGTCAATGGAGTATATTCAGACCATGGTCTTGTTACCAGTGGGGTACCTCAGGGATCTGTTCTGGGACCCATATTGTTTAATATCTTTATCATCGAAATTGCAGAAGGCATCCATGGTAAGGTGTGTCTTTTTGCTGATGACACAAAGATTTATAACAGGGTTGATGTTCCTGGAGGGATACACCAAATGGAAAAGGATTTAAGAAAACTAGAGGAATGGTCAAGAATCTGGCAACTAAAATTCAATGTTGATAAGTGCAAGATAATGCACCTGGGGCGTAAAAACCCAAGAGCAGAATATAAAATCAGTGATACAGTCCTAACCTCAGTATCTGAGGAAAGGGATTTAGGGGTCATTATTTCAGAAGACTTAAAGGTAGGCACACAATGTCATAGAGCAGCAGGAAATGCTAGCAGAATGCTTGGGTGTATAGGGAGAGGCATTACCAGTAGAAAGAGGGAGGTGCTCATGCCGCTCTAAAGAGTACTAGTGAGACTTCATTTGGAGTATTGTGCTCAGCACTGGAGACCATATCTCCAGAAGGATATTGATACTTTGGAGAGAGTTCAGAGAAGAGCTACTAAACTAGTACATGGATTGCAGGATAAAACTTACCAGGAAAGATTAAAGGACCTTAACATGTATAGCTTGGAAGAAAGACGAGACAGAGGGGATATGATAGAAACGTTTAAATACATAAAGGGAATCAACAAGGTAAAAGAGGAGAGCAAGGGTTTAAAAGTAATATCAGGAAGTATTACTTTACTGAGAGAGTAGTGGATGCATGGAATAGCCTTCCTGCAGAAGTGGTAGCTGCAAATACAGTGAAGGAGTTTAAGCATGCATGGGATATAGGCATAAGGCCATGCTTCATATAGGATAGGGCCAAGGGCTATTCATAGTATTCAGTATATTGGGCAGACTAGATGGGCCAAATGGTTCTTATCTGCCGACACATTCTGTTTCTATGTTTCTATGTGTCACCACAGCCCTTGAAATTGCCCCATCTCCCTCTTTACATCCTGGCCCATAAGTCTCAGGATGAGCTGGCCTATCGGTACAGCTCCAAGGTAAGCATTGCTCTGTATCAGTGTGGCTTGTTGATCGTACCTCCCTCATCAAGCGCTAGTGCGATAAAGACCAGGGATCGGCCAATGTTGGCAGAATGTGGGGGCTCGAAACCCCTGCTCGTCTATGTTGCAGACAAGACCTATCAACTGTGGGCCCGCTCCTCCTCAGTCTCCTCCTCTGGGACTGGATCTCTCTCTCAGGCTGCGGTGGAGGGCTATCAGCCATGTTTGAATACTCGTCTTCTCTAACAACACCGCAGCAAGGCACCTCCTCTTCCTCCGAGGGACAGGCATAATACAGACCTTCAGGCCCGCCCCCTAGGTTAACTTCCATTAGGGGGCGGCACCACCTTTCCCTACCACACAGGGGGCAGTACAGGCATCGGGAGGCATAATGTAAAGTCTATGATGTCGCAGTAATAATTATATTCCCGCTTTTTAAAGGGGCAGCAACTCAATTTTCCCACTCTTTAGTGGGTGTCACTAACTTTTTCCGGCTGGCTGTGGGGTGTGGGCACAATGATGATGCAGGAAAAAAGCAAGAAGGCCCTCAGGCAGACATTTTGGTGCAATTTGTGAGTCCATTCAATGACAGCAAGCAGGGGTGCAGAGTGGTAATGGCACTCTGGGTCATTACATTTGCCCATACTGTATAGGATTGAATTTAAACTGCACATTCTCACCCACAAAGCTTTCCACAGTGCCACATCTCCCTAAATATCCTCCCTCATTTATGTCTACCATCTTATATCCATTTAGCCAATGACTTACAACTAACATTGACCATAATCCAAACCTCTCACTCTTGTCTCCAAGACATTTCCTGAGCTGCGCCATTTCTCCAGAATGCCCTACCCTGAGCAATTAGGCTAATTCATAACATCCAGTTTTAGACATTCCCTAAAAACATATCTTTTTAGGTTTGACATCCCCGATCTAACTCTTCTCCATTTAACTCCCCCTTCAGCATCAATCTTCTGAAACTGATCCAAATACCTACTCAAAAGCACTTCAAATATTGGCTGGTGACTGGCTCATGCAACCTTATATGTACTCCCCTATTGTGTTAAGATGGCTGGACTATTGTACAATTCAAGCACTTGTTACCTTCTGTTTCAGCCCTATCTCCCTATAGCTTGGAAGCTCTTGTGAGCAGGGTCCCCATTCCTCTTGTTTTGTTAACTTTTTTGTATGCTGTTTGTACATGAATCCCTGATTGCAAAGCACTGTGGAATATGTTGATGCTATACAAATAAGGATTATTATTATTGTTAATATTTGGTGGAGCTGCCAACTCTGCAAAGAGTCCTTGTTATTACAAATTGCTTTAATTTAAGAATTATCGAGACTACTGGGCTCTTGGGAACTTTAAGTTCAGTTGAACTTTTTTTGTACCCCTCTATATGTCTAAGCCTCCACACAATCATGTCTCTCTAGCTCTGCAGGCACTTTGTCCTTCCTCATGACTTGGCTTTTGCTCTTATATGCATTTCTCAGCTGTAAAACTTTATATAAACAGGAATGTGTTTTTCCAAACATGTCCAACCAACTGAATTTACCACAGGTGGACTCCACAATCAAGGTGTAGAAACATCTCAAAGATGACGGAGGGAAATAGGAGGCCCCCAGAGCTAAATTTCAATTCTCATGGCAAAGGGTCTGAATACGTACAGTGTATGTCCACGTTATATTTTAGTTTTTCCTAGTTTGCAAAAATGTCTAAATTCTGTTTTCTCTTTCTCATTATCAGGTAATGAGTGCAGATTGGTAGTGAAAAAGTTAACATTTTTTATTTTTATTTTACCACAAGGCTGCAACATAACAAAATGTGAAAAAAAGGGAAAGTATAGACTCTCCGAATGCATTGTATGTTGAATAATTGCAATTTTCATTTTGCACCATACGCCGGACATTAACTTCCTCATAATACTTGTAGTGTCAAAAGGCTCATTCCACTCTTTACTAAATACCCTGTGAAGTTTCCAAAATGAAGTCACTTCTTGGGGGTTCCATTTACACAATATGCATAAATCATCACATTGGTTCTCAAATGAAAATGGTGATCTTTTGCTCCTGAGCTCTGTTGAATCTCCAGACAAATAAATTACGATGACATGTAAGGTGTTTCTAAAACCATAAAGCACAGCATAATAAGAAGGCTAACTTTTCAATTTGCTCCATCTGCTGTGAATCAATTTTTGCAAAACACCTGTGGGTTCAAAATGCTCATTACACCCCTTGGTAAATTCTGTTAGGGGTGTGGGCTCATTTCATGGGGGTTTATTTTTTTATTTCACTTTAGAGCCTCTGAATTTGTTGGCCAGTGATAGGCCTCAATGGCACATGGCGCTCTTTCTCTTCTGAACACTACAGTGTGCCCAAACAACAGTTTATGACTAGAGTTGAGCGAACACCTGGATGTTCGGGTTCGAGAAGTTCGGCCGAACTTCCCGAAATGTTCGGGTTCGGGATCCGAACCTGATCCGAACTTCGTCCCGAACCCGAACCCCATTGAAGTCAATGGGGACCCGAACTTTTCGGCACTAAAAAGGCTGTAAAACAGCCCAGGAAAGGGCTAGAGGGCTGCAAAAGGCAGCAACATGTAGGTAAATCCCCTGCAAACAAATGTGGATAGGGAAATGAATAAAAATTAAAATTAAATAAATAAAAATTAACCAAAATCAATTGGAGAGAGGTCCCATAGCAGAGAATCTGGCTTCCCGTCACCCACCACTGGAACAGTCCATTCTCAGATATTTAGGCCCCGGAACCCTAGGCAGAGGAGAGAGGTCCCGTAACAGAGAATCTGGCTTCATGTCAGCAGAGAATTAGTCTGCATGTCATAGCAGAGAATGAGGCTTCACGTCAGCCACCACTGCAACAGTCCATTGGCATATATTTAGGCCCAGCACCCAGGCAGAGGAGAGAGGTCCCGTAACAGACAATCTGGCTTCATGTCAGCAGAGAATCAGTCTTCATGTCATAGCAGAGAATCAGGCTTCACGTCACCCACCACTGTAACAGTCCATTTTCATAAATTTAGGCCCAGCACCCAGGCAGAGGAGAGAGGTCCCGTAACAGAGGATCTGGCTTCATGTCAGCAGAGAATTAGTCTGCATGTCATAGCAGAGAATGAGGCTTCACGTCAGCCACCACTGCAACAGTCCATTGGCATATATTTAGGCCCAGCACACAGGCAGAGGAGAGAGGTCCCGTAACAGAGAATCTGGCTTCATGTCAGCAGAGAATTAGTCTGCATGTCATAGCAGAGAATCAGGCTTCACGTCAGCCACCACTGCAACAGTCCATTGGCATATATTTAGGCCCAGCACCCAGGCAGAGGAGAGAGGTCCCGTAACAGACAATCTGGCTTCATGTCAGCAGAGAATCAGTCTGCATGTCATAGCAGAGAATGAGGCTTCACGTCAGCCACCACTGCAACAGTCCATTGGCATATAATTTAGGCCCAGCACCCAGGCAGAGGAGAGAGGTCCCGTAACAGAGAATCTGGCTTCATGTCAGCAGAGAATTAGTCTGCATGTCATAGCAGAGAATGAGGCTTCACGTCAGCCACCACTGCAACAGTCCATTGGCATATATTTAGGCCCAGCACACAGGCAGAGGAGAGAGGTCCCGTAACAGAGAATCTGTCTTCATGTCAGCAGAGAATTAGTCTGCATGTCATAGCAGAGAATCAGGCTTCACGTCAGCCACCACTGCAACAGTCCATTGGCATATATTTAGGCCCAGCACACAGGCAGAGGAGAGAGGTCCCGTAACAGACAATCTGGCTTCATGTCAGCAGAGAATCAGTCTGCATGTCATAGCAGAGAATCAGGCTTCACGTCAGCCACCACTGCAACAGTCCATTGTCATAATTTAGGCCCAGCACCCAGGCAGAGGAGAGAGGTCCCGTAACAGAGGAATCTGGCTTCATGTCAGCAGAGAATTAGTCTGCATGTCATAGCAGAGAATGAGGCTTCACGTCAGCCACCACTGCAACAGTCCATTGGCATATATTTAGGCCCAGCACACAGGCAGAGGAGAGAGGTCCCGTAACAGAGAATCTGGCTTCATGTCAGCAGAGAATTAGTCTGCATGTCATAGCAGAGAATCAGGCTTCACGTCAGCCACCACTGCAACAGTCCATTGGCATATATTTAGGCCCAGCACACAGGCAGAGGAGAGAGGTCCCGTAACAGAGAATCTGGCTTCATGTCAGCAGAGAATCAGTCTGCATGTCATAGCAGAGAATGAGGCTTCACGTCAGCCACCACTGCAACAGTCCATTGGCATATATTTAGGCCCAGCACCCAGGCAGAGGAGAGAGGTCCCGTAACAGACAATCTGGCTTCATGTCAGCAGAGAATCAGTCTGCATGTCATAGCAGAGAATGAGGCTTCACGTCAGCCACCACTGCAACAGTCCATTGTCATATATTTAGGCCCAGCACCCAGGCAGAGGAGAGAGGTCCCGTAACAGACAATCTGGCTTCATGTCAGCAGAGAATCAGTCTGCATGTCATAGCAGAGAATGAGGCTTCACGTCAGCCACCACTGCAACAGTCCATTGGCATATATTTAGGCCCAGCACCCAGGCAGAGGAGAGAGGTCCCGTAACAGACAATCTGGCTTCATGTCAGCAGAGAATTAGTCTGCATGTCATAGCAGAGAATGAGGCTTCACGTCAGCCACCACTGCAACAGTCCATTGGCATATATTTAGGCCCAGCACCCAGGCAGAGGAGAGAGGTCCCGTAACAGACAATCTGGCTTCATGTCAGCAGAGAATCAGTCTTCATGTCATAGCAGAGAATCAGGCTTCACGTCACCCACCACTGTAACAGTCCATTTTCATAATTTAGGCCCAGCACCCAGGCAGAGGAGAGAGGTCCCGTAACAGACAATCTGGCTTCATGTCAGCAGAGAATCAGTCTGCATGTCATAGCAGAGAATGAGGCTTCACGTCAGCCACCACTGCAACAGTCCATTGGCATATATTTAGGCCCAGCACACAGGCAGAGGAGAGAGGTCCCGTAACAGACAATCTGGCTTCATGTCAGCAGAGAATTAGTCTGCATGTCATAGCAGAGAATGAGGCTTCACGTCAGCCACCACTGCAACAGTCCATTGGCATATATTTAGGCCCAGCACCCAGGCAGAGGAGAGAGGTCCCGTAACAGACAATCTGGCTTCATGTCAGCAGAGAATCAGTCTGCATGTCATAGCAGAGAATCAGGCTTCACGTCAGCCACCACTGCAACAGTCCATTGTCATAATTTAGGCCCAGCACCCAGGCAGAGGAGAGAGGTCCCGTAACAGACGAATCTGGCTTCATGTCAGCAGAGAATCAGTCTGCATGTCATAGCAGAGAATCAGGCTTCACGTCACCCAACATTGGAACAGTCCATTGGCATATATTTAGGCCCCGGCACCCAGACAGAGGAGAGGTTCATTCAACTTTGGGTAGCCTCGCAATATAATGGTAAAATGAAAATAAAAATAGGATTGAATGAGGAAGTGCCCTGGAGTCCAATAATATATGGTTAAGGGGAGGTAGTTAATGTCTAATCTGGACAAGGGACGGACAGATCCTGTGGGATCCATGCCTGGTTCATTTTTATGAACGTCAGCTTGTCCACATTGGCTGTAGACAGGCGGCTGCGTTTGTCTGTAATGACGCCCCCTGCCGTGCTGAATACACGTTCAGACAAAACGCTGGCCGCCGGGCAGGCCAGCACCTCCAAGGCATAAAAGGCTAGCTCTGGCCACGTGGACAATTTAGAGACCCAGAAGTTGAATGGGGCCGAACCATCAGTCAGTACGTGGAGGGGTGTGCACATGTACTGTTCCACCATGTTAGTGAAATGTTGCCTCCTGCTAACACGTTGCGTATCAGGTGGTGGTGCAGTTAGCTGTGGCGTGTTGACAAAAGTTTTCCACATCTCTGCCATGCTAACCCTGCCCTCAGAGGAGCTGGCAGTGACACAGCTGCCTTGGCGACCTCTTGCTCCTCCTCTGCCTTGGCCTTGGGCTTCCACTTGTTCCCCTGTGACATTTGGGAATGCTCTCAGTAGCGCGTCTACCAACGTGCGCTTGTACTCGCGCATCTTCCTATCACGCTCCAGTGCAGGAAGTAAGGTGGGCACATTGTCTTTGTAGCGTGGATCCAGCAGGGTGGCAACCCAGTAGTCCGCACAGGTTAAAATGTGGGCAACTCTGCTGTCGTTGCGCAGGCACTGCAGCATGTAGTCGCTCATGTGTGCCAGGCTGCCCAGGGGTAAGGACAAGCTGTCCTCTGTGGGAGGCGTATCGTCATCGTCCTGCCTTTCCCCCCAGCCACGCACCAGTGATGGACCCGAGCTGCGTTGGGTGCCACCCCGCTGTGACCATGCTTCATCCTCATCCTCCTCCACCTCCTCCTCATCCTCGTCCTCCTCGTCCTCCAGTAGTGGGCCCTGGCTGGCCACATTTGTACCTGGCCTCTGCTGTTGCCAAAAACCTCCCTCTGAGTCACTTCGAAGAGACTGGCCTGAAAGTGCTAAAAATGACCCCTCTTCCTCCTCCTCCTCCTCCTCCTGGGCCACCTCCTCTTCCATCATCGCCCTAAGTGTTTTCTCAAGGAGACATAGAAGTGGTATTGTAACGCTGATAACGGCGTCATCGCCACTGGCCATGTTGGTGGAGTACTCGAAACAGCGCAACAGGGCACACAGGTCTCGCATGGAGGCCCAGTCATTGGTGGTGAAGTGGTGCTGTTCTGTAGTGCGACTGACCCGTGCGTGCTGCAGCTGAAACTCCACTATGGCCTGCTGCTGCTCGCACAGTCTGTCCAGCATGTGCAAGGTGGAGTTCCACCTGGTGGGCACGTCGCATATGAGGCGGTGAGCGGGAAGGCCGAAGTTACGCTGTAGCGCAGACAGGCGAGCAGCAGCAGGATGTGAACGCCGGAAGCGCGAACAGACGGCCCGCACTTTATGCAGCAGCTCTGACATGTCGGGGTAGTTGTGTATGAACTTCTGCACCACCAAATTCAGCACATGCGCCAAGCAAGGGATGTGCGTCAAATTGGCTAGTCCCAGAGCTGCAACGAGATTTCGCCCATTATCACACACCACCAGGCCGGGCTTGAGGCTCACCGGCAGCAACCACTCGTCGGTCTGTTGTTCTATACCCCGCCACAACTCCTGTGCGGTGTGGGGCCTGTCCCCCAAACATATGAGTTTCAGAATGGCCTGCTGACGTTTACCCCGGGCTGTGCTGAAGTTGGTGGTGAAGGTGTGTGGCTGACTGGATGAGCAGGTGGAAGAAGAGGAGGAGGAAGCCGAGAAGGAGGAGGTGGCAACAGGAGGCAAAGAATGTTGCCCTGCGATCCTTGGCGGCGGAAGGACGTGCGCCAAACAGCTCTCCGCCTGGGGCCCAGCTGCCACTACATTTACCCAGTGTGCAGTTAGGGAGATATAGCGTCCCTGGCCGTGCTTACTGGTCCACGTATCTGTGGTTAGGTGGACCTTGCTACAGATGGCGTTGCGCAGTGCACACTTGATTTTATCGGATACTTGGTTGTGCAGGGAAGGCACGGCTCTCTTGGAGAAGTAGTGGCGGCTGGGAACAACATACTGTGGGACAGCAAGCGACATGAGCTGTTTGAAGCTGTCTGTGTCCACCAGCCTAAATGACAGCATTTCATAGGCCAGTAGTTTAGAAATGCTGGCATTCAGGGCCAGGGATCGAGGGTGGCTAGGTGGGAATTTACGCTTTCTCTCAAATGTTTGTGAGATGGAGAGCTGAACGCTGCCGTGTGACATGGTTGAGACGCTTGGTGACGGAGGTGGTGGTGGTGGTGTTGGTGGTACATCCCCTGTTTGCTGGGCGGCAGGTGCCAACGTTCCTCCAGAGGCGGAGGAAGAGGCCGAGGCGGCAGCAGCAGAAGAGGCCGAGGCGGCAGCAGCAGAAGAGGTAGCAGGGGGAGCCTGAGTGACTTCCTTGGTTTTAAGGTGTTTACTCCACTGCAGTTCATGCTTTGCATGCAGGTGCCTGGTCATGCAGGTTGTGCTCAGGTTCAGAACGTTAATGCCTCGCTTCAGGCTCTGATGGCACAGCGTGCAAACCACTCGGGTCTTGTCGTCAGCACATTGTTTGAAGAAGTGCCATGCCAGGGAACTCCTTGAAGCTGCCTTTGGGGTGCTCGGTCCCAGATGGCGGCGGTCAGTAGCAGGCGGAGTCTCTTGGCGGCGGGTGTTCTGCTTTTGCCCACTGCTCCCTCTTTTGCTACGCTGTTGGCTCGGTCTCACCACTGCCTCTTCCTCCGAACTGTGAAAGTCAGTGGCACGACCTTCATTCCATGTGGGGTCTAGGACCTCATCGTCCCCTGCATCGTCTTCCACCCAGTCTTGATCCCTGACCTCCTGTTCAGTCTGCACACTGCAGAAAGACGCAGCAGTTGGCACCTGTGTTTCGTCATCATCAGAGACATGCTGAGGTGGTATTCCCATGTCCTCATCATCAGGAAACATAAGTGGTTGTGCGTCAGTGCATTCTATGTCTTTCACCGCTGGGGAAGGGCTAGGTGGATGCCCTTGGGAAACCCTGCCAGCGGAGTCTTCAAACAGCATAAGAGACTGCTGCATAACTTGAGGCTGAGACAGTTTCCCTGGTATGCATGGGGGTGATGTGACAGACTGATGGGGTTGGTTTTCAGGCGCCATCTGTGCGCTTTCTGCAGAAGACTGGGTGGGAGATAATGTGAACGTGCTGGATCCACTGTCGGCCACCCAATTGACTAATGCCTGTACCTGCTCAGGCCTTACCATCCTTAGAACGGCATTGGGCCCCACCATATATCGCTGTAAATTCTGGCGGCTACTGGGACCTGAGGTAGTTGGTACACTAGGACGTGTGGATGTGGCAGAACGGCCACGTCCTCTCCCAGCACCAGAGGGTCCACTAACACCACCACGACCATGTCCACGTCCGGGTCCCTTACTAGATGTTTTCCTCATTGTTATGGTTCACCACAACAACAAAAATATTATTTGGCCCAATGTATTGTATTCAAATTCAGCGGGATATAAATTTGAGGCCTAGTATTTAGGCGCTGGGTGACCGGTATGGATTTACTAACAGAATTGGACTTGGAAATGCACAGTAGCGTGTGTGTGAAGTTATTCTGAATGACCCTATGTGCACCTTGAATATTATATACCCTTTTAGGGATAGATTTCAAATAGCTCTGATATAGCAGGAACCACTAAATTATGAAATTGCTAAATTGGGAATTGTATTTCAACCCAGAACAAAAAAATTGCTTTGACGGACACTAAATAACTTTCCCAGCCACAACAGGACAGCGGTAACGAGAGATTTAGCGGGATATAAATTTGAGGCCTAGTATTTAGGCGCTGGGTGACCGGTATGGATTTACTAACAGAATTGGACTTGGAAATGCACAGTAGCGTGTGTGTGAAGTTATTCTGAATGACCCTATGTGCACCTTGAATATTATATACCCTTTTAGGGATAGATTTGAAATAGCTCTGATATAGCAGGAACCACTAAATTATGAAATTGCTAAATTGGGAATTGTATTTCAACCCAGAACAAAAAATGTGCTTTGACAGACACTAAATAACTTTCCCAGCCACAACAGGACAGCGTTAACGAGAGATTTAGCGGGATATAAATTTGAGGCCTAGTATTTAGGCGCTGGGTGACCGGTATGGATTTACTAACAGAATTGGACTTGGAAATGCACAGTAGCGTGTGTGTGAAGTTATTCTGAATGACCCTATGTGCACCTTGAATATTATATACCCTTTTAGGGATAGATTTCAAATAGCTCTGATATAGCAGGAACCACTAAATTATGAAATTGCTAAATTGGGAATTGTATTTCAACCCAGAACAAAAAATGTGCTTTGACGGACACTAAATAACTTTCCCAGCCACAACAGGACAGCGGTAACGAGAGATTTAGCGGGATATAAATTTGAGGCCTAGTATTTAGGCGCTGGGTGACCGGTATGGATTTACTAACAGAATTGGACTTGGAAATGCACAGTAGCGTGTGTGTGAAGTTATTCTGAATGACCCTATGTGCACCTTGAATATTATATACCCTTTTAGGGATAGATTTCAAATAGCTCTGATATAGCAGGAACCACTAAATTATGAAATTGCTAAATTGGGAATTGTATTTCAACCCTGAACAAAAAATGTGCTTTGACGGACACTAAATAACTTGCCCAGCCACAACAGTACAGCGGTAACGACAGATTTAGCGGGATATAAATTTGAGGCCTAGTATTTAGGCGCTGGGTGACCGGTATTGATTTACTAACAGAATTGGACTTGGAAATGCACAGTAGCGTGTGTGTGAAGTTATTCTGAATGACCCTATGTGCACCTTGAATATTATATACCCTTTTAGGGATAGATTTCAAATAGCTCTGATATAGCAGAAACCACTAAATTATGAAATTGCTAAATTGGGAATTGTATTTCAACCCAGAACAAAAAATGTGCTTTGACGGACACTAAATAACTTTCCCAGCCACAACAGGACAGCGGTAACGAGAGATTTAGCGGGATATAAATTTGAGGCCTAGTATTTAGGCGCTGGGTGACCGGTATGGATTTACTAACAGAATTGGACTTGGAAATGCACAGTAGCGTGTGTGTGAAGTTATTCTGAATGACCCTATGTGCACCTTGAATATTATATACCCTTTTAGGGATAGATTTCAAATAGCTTTGATATAGCAGGAACCACTAAATTATGAAATTGCTAAATTGGGAATTGTATTTCAACCCTGAACAAAAAATGTGCTTTGACGGACACTAAATAACTTGCCCAGCCACAACAGTACAGCGGTAACGACAGATTTAGCGGGATATAAATTTGAGGCCTAGTATTTAGGCGCTGGGTGACCGGCATGGATTTAGTGACAGAATTAGACTGGGATATGCCCAAAAAATAACCACACTATTGCTGGTTAAATGCACTTGGTGACGGGCGCAGCTTGCCCCTGATGTAGTATATGGCCAAAAAATGAACAGACTATTGCTGGTTAAATGCACTTGGTGTCATAGCTTGACGAACCACAGTACTGAGGGTTAAATGCACTTGGTGACGGGCGCAGCTTGCCCCTGATGTAGTATATGGCCAAAAAATGAACAGACTATTGCTGGTTAAATGCACTTGGTGACGGGCGCAGCTTGCCCCTGATTTAGTATATGGCCAAAAAATGAACAGACTATTGCTGGTTAAATGCACTTGGTGTGATAGCTTGACCAACCACACTACTGAGGGTTAAATGCACTTGGTGACGGGCGCAGCTTGCCCCTGATGTAGTATATGGCCAAAAAATGAACAGACTATTGCTTGTTAAATGCACTTGGTGTCACAGCTTGACCAACCACACTACTGAGGGTTAAATGCACTTGGTGACGGGCGCAGCTTGCCCCTGATGTAGTATATGGCCAAAAAATGAACAGACTATTGCTGGTTAAATGCACTTGGTGACAGGCGCAGCTTGCCCCTGATTTAGTATATGGCCAAAAAATGAACAGACTATTGCTGGTTAAATGCACTTGGTGTGATAGCTTGACCAACCACACTACTGAGGGTTAAATGCACTTGGTGACGGGCGCAGCTTGCCCCTGATGTAGTATATGGCCAAAAAATGAACAGACTATTGCTGGTTAAATGCACTTGGTGTCACAGCTTGACCAACCACACTACTGAGGGTTAAATGCACTTGGTGACGGGCGCAGCTTGCCCCTGATGTAGTATATGGCCAAAAAATGAACAGACTATTGCTGGTTAAATGCACTTGGTGACAGGCGCAGCTTGCCCCTGATTTAGTATATGGCCAAAAAATGAACAGACTATTGCTGGTTAAATGCACTTGGTGTGATAGCTTGACCAACCATACTACTGAGGGTTAAATGCACTTGGTGACGGGCGCAGCTTGCCCCTGATGTAGTATATGGCCAAAAAATAAACAGACTATTGCTGGTTAAATGCACTTGGTGTGACAGCTTCACCCTGATGTAGGCTTTAGCCAAAAAACAACCACACCATTGAGTGTTAAATGCACTTGGTCGCAGCTTGTGCTGGCGCACCACAAGACACAAAATGGCCGCCGATCACCCCAGAAAAATGTGACTGACAAACGGTCTGGGCAGCCTAAAAACAGTGAGCAATTGAGTATCAGCAGCTCAATGACCCACAGCTGCAGATCGATCAATAATCAAGTCCTTTGGAGGAGTTAATCTGCCTAATCTCGCCCTACTGTCGCAGCCGCAACCTCTCCCTACGCTAATCAGAGCAGAGTGACGGGCGGCGCTATGTGACTCCAGCTTAAATAGAGGCTGGGTCACATGGTGCTCTGGCCAATCACAGCCATGCCAATAGTAGGCATGGCTGTGATGGCCTCTTGGGGCAAGTAGTATGACGCTTGTTGATTGGCTGCTTTGCAGCCTTTCAAAAAGCACCAAGAAAGCATCACAAAAGCGCCAAGAAAGCGACGAACACCGAACCCGAACCCGGACTTTTACGAAAATGTCCGGGTTCGGGTCCGTGTCACGGACACCCCAAAATTCGGTACGAACCCGAACTATACAGTTCGAGTTCGCTCATCCCTATTTATGACCACACAAGGGAAAATTATGTAACAAAATATGTGGTGTTATTTCCCCTTTTACCACTTTTGAAAATTAAATATTTGAGGCTAAAAATACATAGTAAAATACAATGTTATGTTTTATTTCATGTCCAAATTTTACAATATTCTATGAAACACCAGAGGGGTCAATCCAATCATGATTCTCCTAGGTGAATTCCTTGAAGGGTTTAGTTTCCAAAATGGGGTGGCTTTTTGAGGTTTTACACTGTATGGATAACTCAGGGTCTCTTAAAATGAGACTTGGCACTGGACAACCATTCCAGCAATATCTGCCTTCCAAAAAACAAATACATAGTACTCCTTCCTTTCTGGGCCCTTTGGTTTGCCCATACAAAAATGTATTGCCACATATTGTGTGTTGCCATATTCAAGAGAAACTGGGTAACACATTGCGAGGTGATTTTTTTTTTCTCCTTGTAAAATTGAAAACATTCAGCAACATTATTTGAAAAAAATTTTTTTTCATTTTCACAGCCAAGTGCTCACTATACCCCTTCATAAGCTCCTTCCCTTCTGATCCCTGCAGTATGCCCATACAGAGATTTATGACCACATTTTAGTTTTGTTTTTTTAATTGCAGAATTACATGTTAAGGTCTGTTTTGCTGTTAACGTTGCTATGTTAGGGTAAACCCACATAATAAATAGCCTACGGAAACCCACATAATAAATAGCCTCCATGCAAAATTGATACCAAAATCTTTATTAAATACATGATTAATACATATTAAAACACATTAAAAAAAACAGAAAAAAGATAGCAGTAAATGAAACCCCCCAAATGAGGACCAAGAGGGAACCGTAGAGCCGGCCATTCACAACATATGGAAAGTGCAAAATAGAAGAACAATACCACTTAAACAAAGCCTCTTGTGTACATTACATAATTGTTAAGGCATAAAAATAACAAAAAACATACAATGAAACTAGATGAATAAGTAAGAGGGGAAGTGGAGTATCAAAAAATGATAATACCATGTGTGGCACGCCGACTCTGTAGCCACCTCCTCTCAACGCCGTTTAGCCTCACAGGCTTCTTCTGGGGGTACAACCACATGGCATGGTCGTGATCCGCTCGGATTGTGGTCATGCTGCGGTCAAGAACTGCACAGCCAATTAGCCTGAATCTACCTTTCATTTAACTAATAACTGTTCACTTAGTCTTCATGGCCTTGCGGTATTGAAGTTGCCACTTGACCATTAACAAAAAAAAACAACTATATAGTGCTATCTTCATTAGTTAAATGAAAGGCAGCTGTGGAGTAATGGACTGCACGGTTCTTGACCACAGCATGGCTGCAACCTGACCGTGCCACGTGATCGTACCCTTTTTTTTTTTTTTTTGTATAAACAATTTTTATTGTTTTTGTTTTTTTTTAAATATTAATAAATTGTACATTGCAGAAGAGGTATATCAAGTAGCAATAATAAAATCCATAATGTACATTTTGTAGTAACAAACATTACATACGTATGTAGACACAGTAAATTTTCTCATTCAGATATAATGTAATGTGCATAGAAACAAAATCTAAGAACGACGGAATACTTAGATTGAGAACATAACCGTACCCAGTCAAGTGAAGTTCCTGTATTTTTTCCATAAAGACCATATATTGAGAAATGTATTTCTGGTTTTCAATTCCCAATGTGAGAGTTCCTCAAGACGATAAAATTGATCGACTTTAGCTATCCATTGATCTATAGTGGGTATGTCCGAGCTACGCCAGTTCATGGGGACAAGTAGACGTGCCGCTGATATCAGAAATGAAAAGAGGGTTTTTTTGTGCTTGTCTACCCCTTGTATACCCAAAGAGAGCAGCGCTATCTCAGGGGAGATGGGGAAGTCAGTGTCGCATATGGTGTTGCTCAAGTTAAAGATTTTCCCCCACCAGGGTTTTAACAGAGGGCATTCCCACCAAATATGGAAGTAAGATCCCTTATTCTTTTCGCATCTCCAACAATTATCTGGTATGTTGGGATAGAATGAGGAGATCTTATCTGGGGTTCTATACCATCTAACTAGAACTTTGTAGCCGTTTTCCTGCACTCGGACACATCTTGAAAGCTTGTGTGGAGTGATGAAGAGTTTGGTTATTTCGGGTTGGGAGAGTTGCCTTCCCAGGTCCTTTTCCCACAGTGCAATTACTGCTGGTTTAACACTTAGGGCAGGTAAATTCAGCTTCTTATAAAGGACCGAGATCAACTTAGAAGGATAGGTATTGGACTTCAACATATTTTCGAACCAGTCCAGGGGTTTTTGCAGGTTTAAGGATTTGGCTCTGACGCTAATTTCCTTACTGATATAAGAGAGGAGTAGGGCATGTGCGGAAGTGATTCCCAATTTGTTTAAGAGGGGCTCTCCAGAGAGGGACACATCCATCTCCATCCAGTAGGTCAGTAACTAACTTATTGGAAGATCTAATCCCTAAAGGGCATGCGTCTCTCAGCTCTTTTGGAGCTAACGAGATAATATCCCCCACCTGGAGGAGAGGGGAGGGTAGGGGCAGGGCAGAGCAATTGGAGGAGAACCACCTTCCAAACCTTCAAGGAAGTGCGCACTATTGGGTTCGGGATAGAGGAAAGGGCAGGAAGTGGACTGTCCGACAACAACAGGGCCCTAATGGTAGAGGGAAATAAAATATTTTCCAGTGGTAGCCACTGCTTGTGACCAGAGGGTCGGAGCCAGTCAATCACTCTATTTAAGTGTATAGCCTTCATGTAAAGTTCCGGGTCAGGCAAACCTATCCCCCCACGGTGTTTGGGTTTTGTCAAAGTAGAGAAGGAGATTCTGGGTTTTTTACCCTGCCATATAAATTTTCGGATCTGGGCATTTAACAACCTAAAAAAGGACCTAGGGATAGCAATAGGAAGGACCTGCAGGAGGTAAGTGAGTCTTGGAATTACCAGAGACATTACTAGATTTTTTCTTCCAAACCAAGACAGGTAAGGAAGGTCCAGAGAATCCAGCTGAGCAACGATGGCCCTCAATAGGGGGGTATAGTTGAGCTGAAACAATTCAGAAAGATTAGAAGTTAATTTAACGCCCAAGTAGGTTAAATGTCTATTGGACCAGTTAAAAGGCGAGTTCAATTGGAGGGCTGAAATTTGAACAGGGGATAAACCTAAGTGAAGAATTTGGGATTTTTGGGGATTGATTTTGAAATTTGAAAGAAGACCGAATCTATTCAAAAGGGATAATATAAGAGGAATGGACCTTATAGGATTTGTTGTAAGAATAAGCAGATCGTCTGCAAAAGCTGCTAGCTTAAAATCTTTTGGGCCTAATTTTAGTCCATTGATGCCCTCCTCCTGTCTCAAGGCCTGCAAAAGGGTTTCCATCACTAGAACAAATATAAGGGGAGATAAGGGGCATCCTTGACGGGTTCCGTTCTTGATCAAAAATCTGGCAGAAATGAGACTGTTGACCAAGACTGAAGCAGAGGAATTCGTGTACATTGCGAAAACCGCATGAACATATGGGGCAGGAAATTGGAATTCGTATAGGGTATGTTTTATGTAAGACCAGTCTATTCGATCAAATGCTTTTTCAGCATCGGTGCCTAGCAGAACCAAGGGTCTCTTTTTGTGGGAGGCATAGAAGAGGGCATCAAGAACTTTCGTAGTATTGTCCTTCCCCTCACGACCCTTCACAAAACCCACTTGATCAGAGTGGATTAAGTCAGGGAGGAAAGTTTGGAGTCTAGTGGCCAACATTTTTGCTAAGATTTTCAAGTCTATGTTCAATAGGGAAATAGGCCGGTAATTAGCACAGGAGGAGGGGTCTTTGCCATCTTTAGGTATGATAGTAATAAGGGCAGTAGTCATATCGGCTGATAAAGGTTTATTACCTAGGGAAGAGTTACAGACTGGGAGAAAATATGGGATTAGAGAGTCTTGGAAGGAGGTGTAGTAAGCGGTTGGAAAGCCGTCCTGGGCCCGGGCATTTATCTTTTGGGGAGGATTTGAGAGCTGCAGCCACTTCGGACGCCGTGAAAGGCTTTTGTAGAGTTTCTTGCTGGTCTGGGGATAGTTTAGGTAAGTTAAGCGTTGCCAAAAAGGCCTTAATTGACGAGTCTCTATTATGAGCATGGGGGTCCCCTGAGGGGGGAGGTAGGTTGTACAGGGCTTCATAAAAAAGCTTAAATTGTTCGGCTATAGTCTCCGAGGAGAAGAGCAGTTGGCCCTGGGGAGTTTTAATGGAAGAAACATGCCTAGCTAACTTCTACGTTTAATACGCTGCATCATGAACTTTGAGGCTTTGTTGCCATGTGCAAAAAACTTATGCTGGGAGGATAGGTAGTATTTAGCGGCTCTAGCATTTAAGAGGTTTTTGAGCTCTGTTCTAAGAGCTGTAAGATCCGATAGATGTTGGGCTGCTAGGGATCTCTTGTGGAGAGACTCCAACACATGAATCTGGTCCAGAAGAGAAGAAAGCTGTTTATCCGCTTGTTTTTTCAAATAGGAGCATTTACTAATGAAATGGCCTCTCATAAAGACTTTATGGGCATCCCAAAGGGTATGGGGGGAAATCTCTGGGGTATTATTAAGAGAGAAGTACTCGTCCAAGAGGGACTTGAAGTGTTTTCTAAGGCCATCGCTGCTCAGAACGGATTCGTTTAGCCTCCAAACAGGAGTTCTACCTGATTCTGAAGGTGGCCGGATAGTGCAGAAAATAGGGGCATGATCAGATATGGTGATGTTGCCAATTTTTGCATCTAAAAAAGTAGGTATCTGGTCCTTTGGTACGAGTATATAATCTATCCTGCCATAAGAGTGACCTGGAGCAGAGTAAAAGGAATAATCCGTGTAACTTGGGTTGAGGCAACGCCATATGTCTATAAGTCCTAAATCGTAAAATCTGGAGTTCAGTTTTTTAAGAGATTTAGCAGAAAAAGAGGAATTCTTAGTGGATGTGTCAACCAGGGGCTGTAAGGCGACATTGAAGTCACCTGCCAAGACTAAGGTACCCTCCTGCAAGTCCTCCACAAGAGCTAAAAGGGTCAAAAACCAGTTTATCTGGTCGGTGTTTGGGGCGTAGACATTGACAAATGTATACATTTTGCGACCAATAGTGCCCTTAAGAATGATATATCTGCCTTCTGGGTCCTGTGTATGTGCAGAATAAGTGAAAGGAACATTACCTCTGAAACCTATACTCACTCCTCTAGAGGCCGCTCCTCCCGCACCGCAGTGATACCAAGTAGGATACTTGGAGAATGAGAGGTCCGGGTATTTGCCATGCTTATAGTGGGTTTCCTGTAAAAACAAGATTGAGCATCTTTCCTTCCAAAGGAGAGAAAAAATTTGGGATCTCTTAGATGGAGATCTGAGGCCCTTCACATTAAAGGACGCTAATTTAAGGTCAGTCATGGCTGAATCATTGGACCGTACTAGCGGCCTCTAGAGAAGCGAGCACAGTCCCTCCACTTGACATATATAGGCACATCCGGTATCCGGGTATTCCGTAACTGAAAAAACATAAAAGAAAAACATAACCATAAACAATGGTAAAACAGTAATGCGGCATGGGATATTCAAATTGCCGCTTTAAGAGTAACAGAAAGCGTAACGGCTTCTGCAGAGAAGAGGGGGAGTTATTGGGGTTAACCCAAGTATAAGGTCCTGCTAATGATGGGAACATTTTAAGCTGTTAGTCATGCACTCCAGACAAAAGAGGGAGAAAAGTAAAGGAGGGGTGAGGAGAGATGTAGGAATACAGATGAGTAAAGACATGGTAGAGGGTGAGATTGAGAGAAAACTAGGAAGGTAGATCCAGTGGGAGCTGGCGATATGTGTATAGCTTACAACATGCCCACAGAAGTAGATAGAAGAGGATCTAAGACTCAGTCCCAGTTATCCTCCTTGGAGTCAGGTTGCCACTGCGATTCTTCATCCGCTGTCTTTTTGGAGTAGAAACCTTCTCCCATGAGGTCAGTCGTGGAAGATCCGGCAGAGCAGAGATCTCGGTCACAGCATCCCAGCATCCTATGTCCATTGGTGGAAGGTCCACAGAAGAAAATGCTTCGTGAAGGTCTGAATAGGAAGAAATCTTCATCTGTTTTCCCGCGTATTTAAACGCCAGACCAAAGGGAAGGTCCATCTGTATAAGATATTCTTGCTGCGCAAATGATCTGTAAGAGGTTTCAGAATTTTCCTCTTATTCAATGTGACAGGGGAGAGATCTTGAAAAATCTTGATAGTGAAGTCCCCAAAGGAGATGGAATTAGAGGCTCTGGCTGCATTAAAGATCTTCTCTTTGTCTGCATAGTTTAAAAAACGGCAGATAATGTCTCTGGGAGGTTCTGTGTCTTTTGGTTTCTGTCTGAGGGCTCTGTGAGCTCTTTCAATAATCATATCAGACAAATCCTCATTCCCCAGAAGTTTTGCAGCTATCTGATTAATGGTGGACTTTAGCTCCTCACTAGGCACAGGTCTCTGGTATGCCCCTGAATCGGAGGTTATTCCTCCTGCCTCTGTTTTCCTGGTCCTCCATTGCAGCATGCAGATCATTAATGTGTTGCTGACATGAGGAAAGGGAGTGGGAGACAGCGGTGCTATGCTCCAGGGTGGCCTGAGTGACAGTCTCCAGAGATTCTACCCTGTGACCGACGTGCTGCACCTCCTGAGTGAGTATAGAGATTTCTTGCAGCAGGGGAGAAAGGGCTTCAGCAAGAGCCTGCTTGATAAAACGCCTGGACACAGGTCGGGAGCGGGAGGATACTGACTCACCACCATCGCTTTCCCCCTCAGACGCGCCTCCTTCAGCGCCTGCTTCAGAGCGCTCGTCCGCCGGCGCCATCTTGGATTCTTTAGGAGCAGGAGAAGCGGCCTGTTTCTTTAGGTATTTCACCATTCCTGTGCTCGGATTAGGGCATTTCGAGATCACAGCTTGGTCTGTAGTCTTCTGTCCTCCTATTTTCACCATTTTGGAGTGCAAAGGCGATCGTATTCAGGTCCCTTTAGCAGGAGAGTTAACGGAGCTCAGCAAAGCATGTCCTCACAGCCCAGCCGTTGGCTCCGCCCCCCCCCCACGTGATCGTACCCTTATAGGAAAAAAAAAAAAAGCATTAAAATGGAAAATCTGCAAAAAATATATTTTTTTACATTTCACCACCATTTTGCTTTAATGCCTATGAAACATCTGAAGGGACAACAAAGATCCTAAATTTGGTTTTGAATAACTTGAAGGGTGTAGTTTCTAAAATGGAAAATTTATGGGTGGTTTTTATTATTATTATTATTATTATTATGTAAACCCCTTTAAATCACTTCAGAACTAAATTGGTCCTCAAAAACATTGTCTCTCTAATAACAAAGTTAATACAAGGCACTTACTAATGTGCTGTGATTGTCCATATTGCCTCCTTTGCTTGCTTGATTCATTCACATTATATGCGTCTCATTTCCAGGGGTTATGGCCACCTTGCAATTCAGCAGCGGTGGCTGTGTTTGCACAATATAGGGAAAAATACCGGCCTATGCACACTCCAACTATCCCAGCCACTAGAGAGGCCAGTGACTTTTCCTACAGGTCCTTCTCAAAAAATTTGCATATTGTGATAAAGTTCATTATTTTCTGTAATGTACTGTTAAACATTAGACTTTCATATATTTTAGATTCATTACACACAACTGAAGTAGTTCAAGCCTTTTATTGCTTTAATATTGATGATTTTGGCATACAGCTCATGAAAACCCAAAATTCCTATCTAAAAAAATTAGCATATTTCATCCGACCAATAAAAGAAAAGTGTTTTTAATACAAAAAAAGTCAACCTTCAAATAATTATGTTCAGTTATGCACTCAATACTTGGTCGGGAATCCTTTTGCAGAAATGACTGCTTCAATGCGGCGTGGCATGGAGGCAATCAGCCTGTGGCACTGCTGAGGTGTTATGGAGGCCCAGGATGCTTCGATAGCGGCCTTAAGCTCATCCAGAGTGTTGGGTCTTGCGTCTCTCAACTTTCTCTTCCCAATATCCCACAGATTCTCTATGGGGTTCAGGTCAGGAGAGTTGGCAGGCCAATTGAGCACAGTAATACCATGGTCAGTAAACCATTTACCAGTGGTTTTGGCACTGTGAGCAGGTGCCAGGTTGTGCTGAAAAATGAAATCTTCATCTCCATAAAGCTTTTCAGCAGATGGAAGCATGAAGTGCTCCAAAATCTCCTGATAGCTAGCTGCATTGACCCTGCCCTTGATAAAACACAGTGGACCAACACCAGCAGCTGACATGGCACCCCAGACCATCACTGACTGTGGGTACTTGATACTGGACTTCAGGCATTTTGGCATTTCCCTCTCCCCAGTATTCCTCCAGACTCTGGCACCTTGATTTCCGAATGACATGCAAAATTTGCTTTCATCCGAAAAAAGTACTTTGGACCACTGAGCAACAGTCCAGTGCTGCTTCTCTGTAGCCCAGGTCAGGCGCTTCTGCCGCTGTTTCTAGTTCAAAAGTGGCTTGACCTGGGGAATGTGGCACCTGTCGCCCATTTCCTGCACACACCTGAACACGGTGGCTCTGGATGTTTCTACTCCAGACTCAGTCCACTGCTTCCGCAGGTCCCCCAAGGTCTGGAATTTGTCCTTCTCCACAATCTTCCTCAGGGTCCGGTCACCTCTTCTCGTTGTGCAGCGTTTTCTGCCACACTTTTTCCTTCCCACAGACTTCCCACTGAGGTGCCTTGATACAGCACTCTGGGAACAGCCTATTCGTTCAGAAATTTCTTTCTGTGTCTTACCCTCTTGCTTGAGGGTGTCAATGATGGCCTTCTGGACAGCAGTCAGGTCGGCAGTCTTACCCATGATTGCGGTTTTGAGTAATGAACCAGGCTGGGAGTTTTTAAAAGCCTCAGGAATCTTTTGCAGGTGTTTAGAGTTAATTAGTTGATTCAGATGATTAGGTTAATAGCTCGTTTAGAGAACCTTTTCATTATATGCTAATTTTTTTAGATAGGAATTTGGGGTTTTCATGAGCTGTATGCCAAAATCATCAATATTAAAACAATAAAAGGCTTGAACTACTTCAGTTGTGTGTAATGAATCTAAAATATATGAAAGTCTAATGTTTATCAGTACATTACAGAAAATAATGAACTTTATCACAATATGCTAATTTTTTTAGAAGGACCTGTATATTGTGCAAACATGGCCACTTCTGCTGATTTCATAACCTCTGGATATTAGTAGTGTATAATGTGATGGAAAAATTAATGAATCCGGCAGAGGAAGCAATATGGACAATCACAATACACTAGTAAGTGCCTTATATTAACCACTTCCAGACTGCCCACTGGATATATATGTCCTATCTGCAAATACCCGTGCAGATAGCATGTATATAAACGTTCAGACAGCACTTTTATTCCAGCGCTGATCAGCTGATGAATCTAGCAGGAGCAGGTAGGGTCCTGGCTGTCAGACACAGCGGGGACCCTGAGGAGAAGACAGGAGCGGTTTATTACCACTTCTGCCTTCTCCTAGGCCGACAAGAGAGCAGTACCTGAGCGCAGAAGAGAGCGCAGGAAGTGGCCGAGCTGCTTCCTCTGTTGGTCCCAGCGGTCTTGTGACCGCAGGGGGTGTCTGGGGCAGGAGCAGAGCTGCATGGTCTAAGGAGACCCTGATCAGCTCTGCCTATGTATGATGCCCCCACAAGGGAATGTTTTTCCCTATAACTGGGGCTCCAGTGTCCTCCAGAGGTAATTTAATGATATATTATGGGCCAATTTTTTAAAAACTATAAGTAAAAAATAAATAAAAAAATGCAAATAAAAAAAGTTAAAAATAAATAAAATTCAGTCGCTAACAGAAACCGTCACCATAGTCGCCCTGTTCACTCAAACCTATACATATATATCAAAACGATTGTCACAAAATAGGGAACCCTTTGCAATAATTAATTTTTGTGTCCGTTTTAATATTTAAGAAAAAAAAAGCTATAATAAAAAAATAACTTCAACAAGAATTTGCGGCTTTTAAGGACTATTGCGTGTGACATCAGCAATATATATTTTTAGCACATCTTGCACAAAATACTGTGTAATAGGCCGCTGCTGACAGGTAAATAATTCATACCACATCTTCGTTGTAAAGTGTGTGCATCCCTAAAATATCAGTGACATCCAGTGCACTTTTTCCATAGACGTTGTCCACTGTGGACAGTTAAATTAGCCGCGCCACATCTCCTTTTTAAAGTGTGCATATCCCTAAAATTTCTGTGACATCCAGTGTACTTTTTCCGTAGACGGTGTCCCCTGCGGACAGTTAAATTATCCGTGCCACATCTCCTGTTTAAATTGTGTGCATCCCTAAAATATCAGTGATATCCCATGCTGTTTTTACATAGATGGTGTCCACTTCTAAAAGTGACCTGACCAGGCCCTCATCTGCTGTGTAATGTGTGCGCTTAAAAAATAATTCTGTGGCATACAATTTTATTTTTCAATAGACGGTGTCCGCTTCTGACAGTGACCTTACCAGGCCCACATCTGCTGTGTAACGTGTGCGCTTCTAAAAAATTTCAGTGACATAAAAGTTAATTTTTCAATAGATGGTGTCCTCTTCTGACAGTCGGGAGTGGGTAATTTGCGTGCCCCCCACTTGCCTTCCTTGTATGTGGTAGCCATTTCTCAGGCTCCCTCTCCGGAATCAAACACTGATTCCCCGTTACCTGTGGTCACCATGGTAGGCACAGAAAAGAACATTGAAAGGGCAGACATCCAAATAGATCATCGACTTCACGGGAACGTGGGATCAGGCAGAAGTTATGTAAAGCGGCAGCAGGCCCTCCCCCATAATGTTTGATATGCAGTGGTACCTCTTCTATATAATGTTTCCTCATCCTAAATACCAGTGACATTCCGTTTAATTTGTTATTACTCATTCCAATATCAGGGCCTCTTAAGAGTCCTGTATTGTTATTTATCGTCACTACCTCCCCGAATCTGGAGTGGGTAATTTGATGGTCAGCTCACCTGCAGGCCCTCAACCATAATTTTTTTGATGATCAGCTAAGCAGTAGGCACTCTCCCATAAGAGTCTGGTTAACACAATCCTCACCGCTGGGGGTTGCATAACAAATTAGCACGGAGGAGTCTCGTTGGTTATCGGAATTAACCAGACAAATCACTCCACCAACTCAGAACGGCCATGCACCACCACCCACAGAATCAAGAAAGAGCCATCAATCTGTCAATCCTTTCCATGTCCGGGTTGGGTGAGGTTCACCTTGTTGAGTAAAATTAAGCCGCAGGCTCCACTCCTGGTGGTGCACTTTTGTTAATTAGTTTAAGTTTCAGCTTTGCAACCATACTCCCCCTGTAACCCAAAGACTTTAGTTTCCCGGAAGCTGCTCGGCAGGTCATGGTAATAACGCCACCGGATCGCCTGTCGGATCGTCTTCGAACCTCCAACTTTTGTTGTTGATTAATGAAAACATTCTTAGCAAATGCTTTCACTGTGGTTGGTCTTGCGCCGGTCCACGAATTTCACCTCTAGCGGCGCAATATGGATGCCATTGGCCTCTTAATCATGGCCCCAGTTCCGAAAATCAACAACATTATTGGCTGAACTTGCACTTTATATACAAGTAAATATACAGGAAAGAATGTTTCCTAACAATTACTCCTTTAAAATAGATTTCATCTTCGGTTTTGTGCGTATTATTATCAGTCTGTAAAAGTGGTGTACTAATCGGACAATATTGTTCCCAGCAGCGACCTGGGAGTCCAAGATCCATCTAGACATCCTCCCCATGTTGTTCCCGAACAATTTTAATGCTGTTTCCATCAATTTCTGACCCTTTATTATGAACCAGGCACTCTTCAGAGCAGCGGGTGCCTGGTTTAATACTCAGATTCTCCCATTGACTTCCATTATACTTGGGTGCTCGGTCAAATCCCGATGTGTTCAACTCGAACGCCCGAGCCTTACGGTGCTCGATCAACGCTAATTCTAATCTAAAGTCCAAAGTGTCAATTAAATTATTTGGTAGTCAAACAAATAAAAAAGTTAGAATCACTGAACGAACACGTGCACTAAATCAGAAAAGGTTGCCTGGACATTCAGGCCGTTTTTAGGCCCGGTCATGAAATGGTTAACTTTGTCTTCATGATAAATGCCATTTGCTGACGTGAGTTAACACCTTTAAAAAAAAGTCGGTCATAAAGATTTTTTTGAAAATGTGAAAAATTACTTCTAAACTCCTAAGCCTTCTAATGTTCTAAATAATATAAAATAACATTTACAAAATGATGGCAACATAAAGTAGACATATGGTAAATGTTAATTAATATCTATTTTGTGAAGTATTTTTCCAAATTTACTGCAAATTTGGGATTTTTTTATAACAAAAAATATTTTCAGAACCGCTTGGATAGATAAAAGCAGTTATTACCATGAAAAGTGACATACTGTATGTCAGGTTTGCTAAATTAGGCTGTCAGGAACTTGGAAGGTGATAATTGGCTGTGTCTGGAAGGGGCTAATAAACAACAAGAAGTTTAAGAAGCTTTTTTATTTGAAATCCATGCACCCTGTTGCTTGTGGCTGTGCAAATCTGACCGTGTGGCCGTACCCTTACCCTTCTGCATCTGATTACATCTACCATTTGGCAACATGTATTGTTTATATTTAATTAGCAGTTAACATTTTCTGAAGGGCAGTAGTCAGAATTGCATATAGAAAATCTTCATAAAATCGAGATACAGCAAAGCTGAGATATTTGTTTCACAATGCACGGTAATTACAAAAAAAAAAAATATTAATATGCAGTCTTCTTGACTTGAATATAAAAACTTCAAAAATAGATCTGCTAATTATAGTGTTCTCCTGGATTGTCAACGTGATAATTGGCAAGGAATAATGACCACGCTAGATGTATTATACATGTACAGCATCCTCCATTTTATCGTGAGCAGATTTAAAATCACAAGAGGTCCAGGATCCAAGGACAAAGCCTTCTTGGTCCAATTTAAGTCAAATTCAACCTTCAGGGAACATGAAACAAGACAAGTTAACTTTGTAATACTAATACACCAATACAATTAAACATAACTAATAAACTGAAATGCATACTATCAGTAAAGTACAGTAGCTTTTAGCTTAAAGGGAACCTGTCACCAGTTTTATGGTGTCCTAACCAAGGGCAACATAAATAAGTGACTGATTCTCTTAGCAAAATGCAGGGTCACTTTCTTTAATTGACCCAGTCAATCTGCCAACATCTTGTATTGAAAAGCTCCAGCTCATAATGATGAGTCCTGAATATTCATGAGCTCCTGACTCTCCCCACCTACCTACTGCTGATTGACAGTTATTTTCCATATGAAGCAGCAGGTGGGCAGGGGAGAGGCTATAGCTGTTGATTAAATAAATGCTGGACTCAATAACATCACGCTGGACTCAAATCATCTCATTAGTATGCAGCATGTGGCATCTTTGTGTGTATATTATGAGGTAACCATCTGTCACACCAGTAAGTGAATACATCTAAGGCACTTTTTAGTAGTTAATGATTGTATATAATTAGTTAGATTATAATCAAATATCCACATGAGAGGTTCCCCTTAACCTCCTTGCCGGTATTCCCGAGCGTGACTCGGGGTTAATTTTCGCTGCCAGGAGCGGTAACCCCCGAGTCACGCTCGGGGTAACATTGCAGTCCCCCCTCACCTTCTGCCGGCGATCCGGCAATGTCCTGTGCTGTGAGCGCCGGCCGGCATATCACTTCCTGGTTCCGTTCCCTGCGCAGCAGCTGTGCATGGGGGCGGAACTGGGCGGGAGATTCAAAAAAAATATAAACACAAACAGTGACACACACACATAAAATAGGTTATACAGTGTAATCTGAGAGGATTACACTGTATAACCTTAGAGCTGACATTTTATTACTGTACAGTGACCCTTGCCTGCAATTTTACTGTAATTTGTGCCCATAAAATAAATTTGTAACATGGCATCAAAAAAGCGCAACTTTACTTCAAAAACGCTTTCGGACCAGTTGAGTGACAGCGACAGTGACACGGAGGTGCTCGCAGAACTGATCGATAGTGAGTCGTGGGGAGATTTGTCGTCTGACACTGACACTGATCTGGCAAGTGACAACGGCGATGACCCTGCACCTGACCTCAGCCATGTGCGCACTTGGTGCCCTATTGACTGCGATACGGACCAGGTAGCGCCCCCAAGATTCCCGTTCACTGGATCACCTGGGATGAAGGTAGATGTTGAGCGTGACAACCCTCTGGCATACCTGCAATTATTCCTCACTGAGGAGGTAATTGAAAAAATTGTAACAGAGACAAATCGCTACCAAGAGCAGCAATCCGCTACGCAGCATGCCACGTTTTCCAGAAGCAGAAAGTGGGAACCGGTGACATGTGGCAGTTTCTGGGACTCATCATTCTTCAGGGGGTGATGGGAAAACCGCTCCAGAAATGGTACTGGACCACCAATAAGTTACTGGCCACTCCATTTTTTGGCACCGTGATGTCAGAATACCGGTTTTCCCTCATAATGAAGTATTTCCACTTCACGAACAATGAAGAATTTGATGAGGCCACGCATCCTGCGCCCAAACTAAAAAAAATCGGGCAGGTATGGCAAATTATTGTGACCAATTTCCAGCGGACCTATGTGCCAGAAAGGGACATCAGCGTAGATGAAAGTTTGATGGCCTACAAGGGACGCCTAAGCTGGATACAGTACATTGCATCCAAAAGAGCGCGGTTTGGCATCAAATCCTACATGCTGTGCGAGTCATCCACTGGGTACATCTGGAATTCGGTCATTTAAAAGGTCACACAAAAGGTGGGAAAGATGTGCTGAAGCCGCAAGTCGTGATAGACTATAATAATACCATGGGAGGTGTCGACAGAGCCGATCAGGCAATGACATTTTATCCGGCTATGCGCAAGCAGCAAAAAAAAATATTATAAGAAGATCTTCAGGCATCTTCTGGAACAATGCCTTTGGAATGCATATATCCTGCACAGAGCAAAGAGTGACAAGCCTCTTGTTCATTCTGACTTTATATGGAAGGTGGTTGAGCGGATTTTTGTCAACCACCAGACGCCATCAGTAGCTGTGAACAGACCTGGACGTCGTGCTGTTGACGTTGTCAACCCAGAACGCCTGACTGGTCGTCACTTTATCGACTTCATCCCGCCAACCACAAAAAAGGCAGCACCTACCAGGATGTGCGTGGTTTGCTGCTCAAAGAGAGATGGCAATAGAAAGAAAGTCCGAAAAGAAACCAGATTCCATTGTCCTGATTGTGACGTCGGACTTTGGGCAGTCCCATGTTTCAAAATTTATCACACTCAGGATGTTTATTGAATTTTCTGTGTTTGACAAATTTCATTATTTTTATTACATTATTAAATAAAATTATATTATTTATTAGATTATAATTCATGATTTTGTGTTTGAAACTTTATCACATCTGGGATGTCTACTAAAGTCTTGTTTGGTCAGGTTTAAGTAAGTAATTACTAAGAATTGCAAGCCTACAATACATAACACCAAATTTCATGCAAAAAATTGTACCACTTTTGGTACAAAATTCCTGACATAATCATACCGCCAGGGAGGTTAAGGGCATGTTCACACAATGGATTTTTAAAACGAGCAGAAAAAAATCCTGCTTTTTTTTCAGTGCTTTTTTTCCCCGTTTTTTTTCTTCTTGCAGTTTATGATGCGTTTTTGATGCATTTTTTTTAAAATAAATGGGTATTCACTTTAATACAAACCTGCATTTTAAGCTTTAGGGTTTTTGGCATGGGTCCATGGCAAAAAGAATAGCAAAAGAATGCAAGGAAAACTCACAAAAAAATGCAGGGATTTGGAGTTTTTTTTAATGTTTCCCATTCATTTCAATGGGAGATTCGTAGCACATTCCGCTCCAAGACAGGGCATCCTGCTTAATTTTTCTACGCCCTTGTTTTTCTGCATGGTGTTCTAAAAATGCTGCTTCCTTTTGAAAATTCATTGAGGTGTTTTTTTGGGCTGATTTTGAGGCAGACATGCTCCAAAATCTGTGCTAATAAACTGTAAAAGAATAATGTGAACTGGCCCTAAGAGTCCAAGGAGAAAAGTGAACAGCGTTACATACTAATCGTTTTTGCACAGATCAGTAGTGTGCGTGGTTGTGTAAAAATGTATAATAAGATATTTAAACAATTGAAAATGGCATATTCCCTTATGTCCTACCAGCAGCACAGATGGGGTTAACTGCCCCTGTGGACTGGTAGGACCGGCGGAATTTTAATGAGCCCAAGAACCAATAGACGATCTTCAGCTCCCTGAAAGGGAGGAGATCACCCCCCAGCCCACCGTGTTTTTTTCTGTCCTCTGGACAGGTGGACTGGCGTATCGCTCCCCCTCAGGGAGCTGAAGAGTGCTTAGGGGCTCTTTTTTTCCTTAAGCTAAAGCATTGCTTTTTTCCTGCTCTCAGTGCCTTTATTTTAGGCCTGATCGCGGCGATTTTTGTCGCTGGGGTACCGTCGGGGAAGGGGGTGTCCCCTCCCCTCTTCTTTCATCTCAGTATGCGGTGTCCCGTCTCTCCAACCGCATGTGTGCGGCGCTATGGGCGCCGCCATCTTCCCGGAAGTGACGCGCACTAGGTGCGCTACGTCACTTCCGGTTTTCATAGGGTAGTGATTAAAGTTCTTGCCTCTAATGTAGAAGGGTGTGAGTTCAAATCCTGGCAGAAACGTTTCAGAAATAGAGGCTAAATTAAATTTATATATATATTTATTTATTTTTTAGTAATTATAAAAAAATGATGGCACAAAATAAATTTGTAATTACTAAAATAATTAACAAATAAATATATATATAATAAAAATACGAATACCGCGGCACTTCTATTAAGTGACATGTGCTTTATTTAGCATTAAGGCGCAACGTTTCGGTTCACTCCATGAAACCTTTTTCAAGCAGTGATGATCACTGCTTTAAAAAGGTTCCATGGAGTGAACCGAAACGTCACACCTTTTTGGTGAATAAAGCACATGTCACTTTATGGAAGTGCCGTGGTATTCGTATCTTTATTGGATGCCGCTGGCACTCCGTCCTGTACATTTGGTTGGTGGTGCTGCCTAGGAGTATATTTTATTATATATAATATATTTAAATTAAATTTAGCCTCTATTTCTGAAAAGTTTATGCTGGGATTTGAACTTACAACCTTCTACATTAGACCCAAGAACCTTAACCACTACGCATTACAGCTACATGTTAACCTGTAGTGAAATATGAAATGATACATCTGCTGTATAGGGATACTTACTACATGACAAACTACTATGAGGTTTTTCTGACACGGTTTATCATTCAGCTTTATAGCTGACTGGCTAAAGTCCTTGCCTCTAATATAGAAGGTTGAAAGTTCAAATTTCTGCAGAAACTTTTCAGAAATAGAGGCTAAATTGGATTTAAATATACTGACTCGAGCACCGTGCTCGAGCATACAAGGTATTTGGCATGCTTGCTTAACACTATCATCTACCCCAAACACGAAAGACTTAGATTTATCAGGTTGAATTAACACCGAAGCACCCAGATAACACTTTTTTTTAATAAAACATAAAGGCATAGAATGGCCTCTGGTTGCCAGGGACATACATTGGCCCCCTTTTTAGCCAGACTCTTAAATGGTTTAACCAATATTGAAAATGTTTAAATAAATTTGTGATAATAATTTGCAAACCCTAAAAAGCGCTGAAGGGCCTTGAGTGACGTAGGTTGAACCCAATCAACTATTTCCTATACTTTACTAGGATCCACCTTAAAGACTTTGGAGAGAGAATGTACCCTAAAAAAGGCACTTCCTGGACTTCTCAGCTTTCACATATAAGTGATTCTCCCGAAGAATCTGCAGAACCAGTCTGATATGCAAAATGTACAAGGCCTAGTCGGTAGAATGAATTAGACTATCATCCATATAGACTACCATAAAATTTCTGATATACTCCATAAAGATATTGTTAAACAAATTCTAGAACACAACAGGGGCATTACTCAACCCAAATGGCAAAAATAAATATTCAAAATTACCCTCGGGGGGTTGAATGCAGTTTTTCATTCATCCCTCTCCTTGATGTGGATAAGGCTACAGGCATCCCTGAGATCAAACTTAGAAAACCTCTGTGTCCCCAAGATCTGATTAAATAGATTGGGGTTCAAAGTCAGAAGATACTAATTTTTCACAATGATTTTTTCAATTCGCAAAAATCTATGCGTGACCTAAGACCCCCATCCTTTTTACTCATAAAAAAAATCCTGCCCTCATGTTGCACAGTCATATGGCCTCTGAGGGGGAGTACTTTAGAAAATAAGTCTGCAGAAACCTGGATATATTCTGGAAGGTGCTCAGATTCTGTTGCAACATTAGCCACACACAGAGTCAAACAGTTACTGGAATATTTGAGTCCTCATTTCTCCAACTCCCTGAGAGTCCAGTTGATCACCAGATTATGTTGTTGGAGCCATGGCAGACCCAAAATAAAAGTAGTTGGCAAACCCTTCATTACAGAAAAAAAAAAAAACATTTCAATAAAAATCACCCAAACAGGCAAAGTACAAAATTCAATAAACTCTTCAGCCAAGGAAGTAGCATCAACTGCAGTAATCTGAATGGGGATCGAGAGTTTACATAAGGAGATACCCATCATAGTGACAAATTCAAAGTTAGTAAAGTTAGCTGCGGACCCTGAATCAACAAAGGTCTCCCCAAACTTTTTACATGACTTAAAGGAAATTTACACAAGGAGCAACACCTGTTAAGAAATTATCACCTAGGCGCTAAAGCCTGTCTGGAGTGGGTCGCCTTCGACAAGTCTTCAGAAAGTGATCAGCTCCCCCACAGTAGAAGCACAATCTTATTTTCTCTCTTAGGCTAGGTCTACACGATGACATTTGTCGCGCGACAAAAAGTCGCGCGACAGATAGGGCGCAACAGTTGTCGCGCGACATTTTGTTGCACCAATGTCGCACAACAATTTTTATAATGGCAGTCTATGGTGTCGCACTGCAACATGCGACATGTTGCAACTGCGACGCGACAGTCGCAGAAAAATCCATCTTGAATGGATTTTCTGTGACTGTCGCGTCGCAGTCTCAGCATGTTGCATGTTGCAGTGCGACACCATAGACTGCCATTATAAAAATTGTCGCGCGACATTGGTGCAACAAAATGTCGCGCGACAACTGTTGCGCCCTATCTGTCACGCGACTAATGTCGTCGTGTAGACCTAGCCTAAGATTTGTTTGGTCTTGCAGACAAAAAGTTGCAATGAGTTGCATAGGCTCCACCTCGGCATTTGTGGACTCAGGAAGTATATACAAGTTTTGGGGACTAGAAAATGGCACAGGTGAACATAGTCGCTCCCTCCATCATTAATTGAGATGTCTGTCAAGCTGTACCTCCAAGGTCATAGCATCATCAAGTGAGTCAGGAGGAGGATAATTCACCAGTAGAGATGAGCAAATTTTTAAAAAATTTGATTCACCGGTTCGCTGAATTTTTAGGGAAAAATTAGGTTCGATTTGAATATATTCACTGCAAATTTTGTTAAAAACTGATATTTTCTGGCTGCCTTTATAGTGGTGTGGAACACTGTGTCTTGTAGTAACACGCATAGGGAGTCTGCTTTGGTAGTGAAATAATACTGTGAGTCCATATGACATGCAGATGACAGACGTCGCTCTTAGAATCACTGCACACTTCACTTATTAGGGCAGTCACATGGCCAAAACTGAACAAATAACTCAAGTATGAACTCAGCCTTACAGGTCGATGTTAGCGCCAAGAAGAAGCGCACTTCTTTTACACTGTCAGTGGATTCCACATAGATGTCTACAGAACCTGTTCTATTAAATGTGTATACAAGTAGAGCCCCCATGGACAGAATGCAGAGGGTGTGGTGTCAGCAGTAACTTTGTGTTGACGTCACTGATTAATTTGCCCTTCATCTGTTCCGTCAGCACATACGCCTTCACTCGCTCAGCATTTGCTCAATAATCCATCAGTATTACTAATGCCCCCCCAAAAAAAAAACATGAGTGGATGTAAAACAGAGATGACACGTGAATGGATTATTTGCATGTGTTTTGTACCCACTCATGCTTTTGGCTACCAAATCATAAGCCAATTCTGATGGGACCATACAGGCCTTACAGCTGCTACACAGACAGGATCCGTTGTGCGTCTCATTTTTCCTTCCGTCTGACAGATCAGAAGAAAGGTGAAATAAATCATGTAAATCATGCCGAAAGGCAAAATAGTGGTCCAGTCATGAAGAAGGGAGGGTGGGAACAGCATGAGAAGTCCACAGAGTGGACCTATGGCATAGTGGTTAGGTGAAAGCAGCATGAAGAGACCACAGAGTGGCCCAATGGCAAGGTCTGGAGTTCACAGCAGTATGGGGAGGCCACCAAGTGGCACAATGACCGAGTCTGGAGGTGGCAGCAGCATGAGTAGGCCACAGAGTGGCACAATGACCGAGTCTTGAGGTGGCAGCAGCATAAGTAGGCCAAAGAGAGGCACAACAACAGAGTCTGGAGGTGGCAGCAGCATGAGTAGGCCACAGAGTGGCACAATGACTGAGTCTGGAGGTGGCAGCAGCATGAGTAGGCTACCGAGTGGCACAATGACAGAGTCTGGAAGTGGCGGCAGCAACAGGAGGTTGTCATTGTTTTCATGTACTTTGTTTATTTGTTGTTTCTAAATACAGTACAGACCAAAAGTTTGGACACACCTTCTCATTCAAAGAGTTTTCTTTATTTTCAGGACTATGAAAATTGTAGATTCACACTGAAGGCATCAAAACTATGAATTAACACATGTGGAATTATATACATAACAAAAAAGTGTGAAACAACTGAAAATATGTCATATTCTAGGTTCTTCAAAGTAGCCATCTTTTGCTTTGATTACTGCTTTGCACACTCTTGGCATTCTCTTGATGAGCTTCAAGAGGTAGTCATCTGAAATGGTATTCCAACAGTCTTGAAGGAGTTCCCAGAGATGCTTAGCACTTGTTGGCACTTTTGCCTTCACTCTGCGGTCCAGCTCACCCCAAACCATCTCGATTGGGTTCAGGTCCGGTGACTGTGGAGGCCAGGTCATCTGGCGCAGCACCCCATCACTCTCCTTCATGGTGAAATAGCCCTTACACAGCCTGGAGGTGTGTTTGGGGTCATTGTCCTGTTGAAAAATAAATGATGGTCCAACTAAACGCAAATCGGATGGAGTAGCATGCCGCTGCAAGATGCTGTGGTAGCCATGCTGGTTCAGTATGCCTTCAATTTTGAATAAATCCCCAACAGTGTCACCAGCAAAGCACCCCCACACCATCACACCTCCTCTTCCATGCTTCACGGTGGGAACCAGGCATGTAGAGTTCATCCGTTCACCTTTTCTGCGTCACACAAAGACACGGTGTTTGGAACCAAAGATCTCAAATTTGGACTCATCAGACCAAAGCACAGATTTCCACTGGTCTAATGTCCATTCCTTGTGTTCTTTAGCCCAAACAAGTCTCTTCTACTTGTTGCCTGTCCTTATCAGTGGTTTTCTAGCAGATATTCTACCATGAAGGCCTGATTCACACAGTCTCCTCTTAACAGTTGTTCTAGAGATGTGTCTGCTGCTAGGACTCTGTGTGGCATTGACCTGGTCTCTAATCTGAGCTGCTGTTAACCTGCGATTTCTGAGGCTAGTGACTCGGATGAACTTATCCTCCACAGCAGAGGTGACTCTTGGTCTTCCTTTCCTGGGGCGGTCCGCATGTGAGCCAGTTTCTTTGTAGCGCTTGATGGTTTTTGTGACTGCACTTGGGGACACTTTCAAAGTTTTCCCAATTTTTCGGACTGACTGACCTTCATTTCTTAAAGTAATGATGGCCACTCGTTTTTCTTTACTTAGCAGTTTTTTTCTTGCCATAATACAAATTCTAACAGTCTATTCAGTAGGACTATCAGCTGTGTATCCACCTGACTTCTCCACAACGCAACTGATGGTCCCAACCCCATTTATAAGGCAAGAAATATCACTTATTAAACCTGACAGGGCACACCTGTGAAGTGAAAACCATTTCAGGTGACTACCTCTTGAAGCTCATCAAGAGAATGCCAAGAGTGTGCAAAGCAGTAATCAAAGCAAAAGGTGGCTACTTTGAAGAACCTAGAATATGACATATTTTCAGTTGTTTCACACTTTTTTGTTATGTATATAATTCCACATGTGTTAATTCATAGTTTTGATGCCTTCAGTGTGAATCTACTCTTTGAATGAGAAGGTGTGTCCAAACTTTTGGTCTGTACTGTATATATATTTTCCTCACACTTTTAGATGTCACACAACCTCACACGACGTCATTCGGTCCATACAGTAAGACGAGTTTTCCAGTCACCCATCATTTTTACCTAAAAGATAAAAATTGAAAGATTTTTTTTTTTGCCACAATGTCATTCGATTCATACAGCAAAAAGAGTTTTGCAAGTAACCCATCAATATTACAGAAAAAAAAAACACTTTGATAGAGTGGCACAATGACAGATTCTGTAGATTGCAGCAGTATGATGAGGCAAGGTGACATAGTTTGGAGGTGGCTGCAGCATCTGGAGACCACAGAGTGGCAAGTTGATATAGTGTGGACATGGCAGCAGCATGAGGAGACCACAGAATGGCAAGGTGACAAAGTATGGAGGTGGCGGCAGCATCAGGAAGCAACAGAGTGGCAAGGTGACATAGTGTGAAGATGGCAGCAGCATAAGGAGAACACAGAGTGGCAAGGTGACATAGTGTGGAGATGGTAGCTGCATGAGGAGGCCACACAGTGATAAGGTGGCAAAGTGTGGAGGTGGTGGCAGCATCAAAAAGCAACAGAGTGGCAAGGTGACATAGTGTGAAGATGGCAGCAGCATGAGGAGATCACAGAGTGGCAAGGTGAAAAAGTGTGGAGGTGGCGGCAGCATCAGGAGGGAACAGAGTGGCAAGGTGACATAGTGTTGAGATGGCAGCAGCATAAGGAGACCACAAAGTGGCAAGGTGACATAGTGTGGATATGGCAGCAGCATCTGGAATCCACCGAGTGACAAGGTGACATAGGTTGGAGGTGGCTGCAGCATCCGGAGACCACAGAGTGGCAAAGTGACATAGTGTGGATATGGCTGCATAATCCGGAGACCACAGAGTGGCAAGGTGACCTAGTTAGGAGATGGCCACAGCAGCTGCATCAGGAGATCACAAAGTGACCCGGTAACAGAGTGGGGCGGTGGGTGGAAATACCAGTACCTGCTGACGAAAGTGGGTAAAATAGGGAGCACTTGACATCAGATGTGTGGTATCAGGCGGGTTGCAGCATCAAACTAGTAGCTGAGGCAGGTAGTCAGAAGAAACCGGTCTCTTGTATAAAAGTGTTGGCGTGGCAACATGGATTATCTAGTCTGAAGCGTTAGGAATTGGTGGTTGGAAATCCAGGCTGATCCACACCTGATACATCTTGACAAAGGTCAGTCTCTCCACATTTTGAGTGGACAGGCGAGTTCTCCTTGGGGTAACTATGGTCCCCGCCGCACTAACACTCGCTCTGATGCCACACTACTGGCCGGGCAGGACAGCTTTTCCAGGGCAAACTCTGCTAGTTGCGCCACCAATCCAGTTTGGCCACCCAGTAGTCCAGCGGATCTTCAATGTCGGGTGGCAGGGTGCTATCCAAGTATGCCACCACCTGCTGGTTCAGGTTCTGCTCTATATTTAGCTGCTGTTGCTGCTGGTAAGTAGTTTTTTCACTATGTGGGTGAAGAAAGCTACTCATCAGTGACTGTAGACTAAGGCTGCTGCTGACGGAGCTGGTACTGCTCCTGCCACCCCACCCTTACCCAGAAGCAATGGCAGAGGGCCCACCTGGTCGGACCTGCGAGAGGATAGAGGATGGTGGAGATAGGCAGCATCCAACTCATTGCATATGATGTCTCTGTAGTAGTTCAGTTTGTGCTCCCTCTTGATGGGTGTAAAAAAGGCCCCATTCTGGACTGGTAGTGAGGGTCCAACAAGGTGGAGAGCCAGAAGTCATCCCTCTGCCGAATGAATTTGTCTGTCACTACGCAAGCAAGCATGCATCGTGCCATTTGTACAAGTGACTCGGAAGGACTCCCTGCCTCCATGTCCATTGCACACTGCCACAGTGTGTCCTGGTCCTCTGTCTCGTTTTCCTCATTGCCCTGTAGCTCCTCTTGTTGCTCATGCTCCTCCTGTCAGCTGAGTAGAAAAACCACCCATTTGGCTACACATTGACTGTGCTTTAATGTCCTCCTCCACCTCCTCCTCTTCCAGTTCAGCCCCCACAGGGCTCATGTGGCCGTGAGATTGAGGCGCCACGTCTCCAGTCCCCTGACCAGCCATTGTTACCAGCATCTGTTCCAGAACATGAAGCAGTGGAATGATGTTGCTCTTTCCGTAGTCCTGGCTACTGACAAATAATGTGGCCTCCTCAAAGGCCCTAAGAAAACGGCAGGTGTCACGCGTGAGCTGCCACTGGCTGACATCGAAGTTACACAGTGGAGTACTACTATCCGCTTGCATCATCAAGAAATTGTTGATGGCATTTCTCTGTTGGTATAGTCGGTCCAACATATGGAGGGTGGAATTCCAATGGGTGCAAACGTTGCATATTAGCCTATGTTGGGGATGCCGTTCTGCCGCTGCAGCTCAAGGAGGGTGTGTTTTGCGGTGTACGAGTGGCTGAAGTGCATGCAAAGTTTCCTAGCCATTTTTAGGATGTTTTGCAGATGGGTGGAAGACTTCATGAACCGCTTGACAACCAGATTGAACACGTGTGCCATGCAGTGCGCATGGCTCAGCCTTCCTTGACGCAGCGCCGACACCATGTTCTTCCCATTGTCAGTCAGCATGGTTCCGATTTTCAGTTGTCACGGAGCAGTTCCTCCCCTGTGTGACCAAGGCAAACCAGGTGCAGAACAGCGTGACACCGCCGAGCCCTGAACATATAGTATGCTAGAGGGGCACTGTGACTTCTCCCTGCAGTGGAGGCTGAGGACATGGCGGAGGATGAGGAGGCAGAAGCAGACATTGTTGCAGGAACAACGGCATGAAAACGTGGAGGCGGAAGCGTCGTGACCTGGCCAAGTTGTTGGTGTGGCTGTGCAGGAACCACATTCACCCAGTGGGCCATAAAGGACATGTATTGTTCCTGACTGTAGTTACAGCTCCACACGTTGGTGCTGCCGTGCACTTTGGCTGACACCGACAGGCTCAAGGACTGGATCACCTTCTGTTCTACATGTGTGTGCAGGGCTGCTAATGCAATTTTCTCAAATAAATGGCGGCTTGGGACTCTCCAGCTCGGCTCGGCACAAGCCATCAGTACTCTGAAAGGTGCAGAGTCCACCATTTGGAAAGGGAGGGGCGGCAGCACCAGCAACTTGGACAGGAGCATGTTCAGCTTCTGCACCATTGGATGCATGCACGCATACTGCTGTCTCTTGGCAATCGCCTTGGTGATTGATTGCTGACGGAACGACTGATGAGGATTAGGAGCAGGAGCATCTGGACCAGCAGAAGATGGGAATGACAGACAGCTCCCTTTGGCTGAGGTAGTGGAGCCTTGACTGGCTGAAACTGGGTGCGTGACACTGGGTGATGTAGAGGTAGCTGTGGCAGGCTGGACCACCACATCAGAGCCACGGTTCTCCCAGGCCACTTTACAGTGATGCTGCAAATGTTGACACATGGCCGTGGTGCCAAAATTGGCACCCTGCCCATGCTTGACCTTCTGCCCCCATATTCCTCATATGGCGGCTTCACAAAAAACTGCCACACCGCCGAGTACCTGATTTTCCCCCGAACACTACTAACTGGCTGACTGCTACCGCCACTGTTTCCATGGACCCGTGCACCACTCCTTTCCGGGCAGGTAGGTTGCTACAATGCGGGTGGTCTACCCCGTTCCCGTTTGGCTCCCAACCTACCACTGCTGCCACCCTGCTGACTCTCGGCCATGCTAGCAACTTGCTGGCTCTGCCTCTGGCTCGCAGGCAAGCTGCCACCCTCTTCTCTTGATGATGACGAAGCCCCTTCTTCACCCAGCTCTCGAGTTTGATCGGCTTCATCATCATCGAGTCATTTCTGTACATTACTGATGTTCTCCTCAATGGTCTCTGAGTCAGGAGCCTGACTGCTCGCAACACAAGCTCCTGCACCACTCTCCTCATCACTACTTGCCCGCCTAGTGGAGAAAGCGGTGGATGTTTCCTCCAGATTGTGGCTCTGCATTAGCTGCTGACTGTCCTCTAGTAGCTCTTCCTCTGTGAGAAGTGAAGCTGAGTCCACAGCATGTAGTACTTCTCATGGTGAAGGAACAGAAAAGGCCAGAGGAAGGTTAAGGACAGGTGAGGGCACAGGGCCTGCTCCCGGGCCATGCCAACTAAGGGTTGTGTCTGACGGATCCACCGACTGTTGGCTGGGGGTGTCTGATGTCACTTGAGATGATGTGGATGATCGAGTTAACCAATCAAGAGCCGCTGGGTTGATGGTCAAGACACGACTGCTAGATGACACTAGGAGCTCAGGCCTCTCGCTGCGACTCCTGCTTCCACGCCCCCTTACTCTGCTGCGACCTATGCTTGTGCCAGAAACATTCAGGCCTCTGCCACTCCTCTGTGCATTGCCTGGCACTTCTCTGCCTGACATACTTGTAGCTGACCTAAACAAATTAAATGGAAATTAAAACACCCCTAAAAGCGACAAATATATTTTTATTTTTGTACTGAAATAGTCCGCTAAACACTTTCATCACAATTAACTGCAGAAATGCACTGGGAATATATTTTCTTTTTGTACTGAAATACGACCCTATACACTTTTACCAGAAAAAAACTCAAAGAGTTATGTGCGTATATATAGTTTTCTTGAAGTACTGAAATATGCCCTATACGCTCTCACCAGAAATAACTGCAGCAGTGAACTGAGAATATATATTTCCTGTTGAACAGAAATAGGCCACTATACGCTTTGACCAGAAAATCAGTGGCGTCTCTAGCTTTCAAATTTTGGGGGGGCACACTGGGGGCCAGGACAAAAGTAGGGGGGGCAGCTATAACAACGATACATTTACACAAGTACGCTTAGAAATGCTGCGATACTTTACCCAATACCTAAAACCGCAACAGGGAAGAAAAGTCCAGCTGTCTGTGGATGACACTTTTATAGAGAGGGGGATCTGTGGATGACACCGCTATGGGGGGGGGGGGATCTGTGGATGTCACATACCGTATATAGCATCTTATGCTATATGTGTCATCCACAGATCCACCCCATGACAGTGTCATCCCCATTTCCCCCTCCATAACAGTGTCATCCACAGATCTCCCTCCCTATAACAGTGTCATCTACAGATCTCCCTCCCCGCCTCTCACAGGAGTGTACATATATAACATAAACATATTTCACATAAACACTTACAATTACTTAGCTTGGCCCTTGGGGATCTCGGACGCCACTTCAACACTTTGGCCCAGGGGCTCGGCGGAGCTGATGTTATGTTTTATCCTAACGAGAAAGATTTCATAATAAGGATTTGGAGAAGGGGCAGAGGGATAGCAGAGCATGGAGAGGCTGGTGCTGCTACTAGGGGGTCATACCATGGGGGAGTAATAAAACCCACCATAATGCCCCCCAGTAGAAATAATTCTCCTTATAATGTGACATTGCAAAAAATACCCCCTTATGCCCCCAGTTGAGCTAATGTCCCCCATAATGTGCAAGTATAAAATACCCCTATATAGTGCCCCCAGTGAATGCCTCCATAGTGCTCCTCTCCCCCCTTCCTGCTAGTGCCCCCATAATGTACCAGTATAAAATGCCCCATATATCGTGCCCCAGTAGATGCCCTCAGTGTCCCCCATAATTTGCAAGTATAAAATACCCCTTCTTAGTGCCCCCGTAGATGACTCCATAGTACTCCTCTCCCCCCTTCCCCATAGTACCCAACATAATGTGTCCCAGTATGAAATGCTACTGTACAGAGTCCCCCATATAAAACACCCTTTCTTTGTGGCCTCAGTAGATGCCCCTATAGGGCCCAACAATAATGTGCCAGTAATAAGTGCCCTCAATAACGTGCCACTGCCAGTAACAAGAGCCCCCCATCACAAGCCAGTAACAAGCCCCCCATTATGTGCCAGTAATAAGCCCCCCATTACGTGCCAGTACTAAGCCCCCATTACGTGTCAGTAATAAGCCCCCCATTACGTGCCAGTATTAAGCCCCCCCATCATGTGCCAATATTAAGCCCCCCATCATGTGCCAGTATTAAGCCCCCCCATCATGTGCCAGTATTAAGCCCCCCATCATGTGCCAGTATTAAGTCCCCCCATCATGTGCCAGTATTAAGCCCTCCCATCATGTGCCAGTATTAAGCCCCCCATCATGTGCCAGTATTAAGTCCCCCCATCATCATGTGCCAGTATTAGGTCCCCCCATCATCATGTGCCAGTATTAAGTCCCCTCATCATCATGTGCCAGTATTAAGTCCCCCCATCATCATGTGCCAGTATTAAGTCCCCCCATCATCATGTGCCAGTATTTAGTCCCCCCATCATCACGTGCCAGTATTTAGTCCCCCCCATCATCATGTGCCAGTATTAGGTCCCCCATTATCATGTGCCAGTATTAAGTCCCCCCCATCATCATGTGCCAGTATTAAGTCCCCCCCATCATCATGTGCCAGTATTAAGTCCCCCCCATCATTATGTGCCAGTATTTAGTCCCCCCATCATCATGTGCCAGTATTTAGTCCCCCCATCATCATTTGCCAGTATTAAGTCCCCCCCATCATCATTTGCCAGTATTAAGTCCCCCCATTGTGTGCCAGTATTGTAATAAGCCTCCCCAATGGGCCAGTAACACTATTGTAAAAAAAAAAAAACACTTATACTTACCTCAGCGTCAGCGATGCGATGCAGGCCTCTTCCGGCTTGTGTCCCGCGCTGTAAGGCTCAGGCGGCGCAATGACGTCATTGCGCCGCCTGCGCCGGCCTCTGAAAGGCTTCCGGCCTAGTGCCTGCAGCCTATCAGAGGAAGGGGAAGGGACACACCTCTCCCTCCCCTGCACCGCCGCAGCACAGGCAGATTACAATGGAGATGAGCGAAATGGAAGCGCTCATCTCCCTGTGCCCGGCGGCGGCTCACTTGGGGGGGGGACGGGGGCATTTTAGTTGGGGGAGCACATGGGGGGGGCACAGCATGACGTAGGGGGGGGGCCGTGGCCCCCTCTGCCCCCCCCCCCCCCCCTGGCGACGCCACAGCAGATTTTTTTTTACAAATTCGATTGAAGTGCGTATGTTTATTTCTTGAAATACGCAGCACAACTATATGCTTTCAACAGAAATCACTGCAGCAGTTCACTGAGAATATATACTTCTTGTTGCACTGAAATTGGCCACTATATGCTTTGACCACAAAATAATTTGTGAAGTGCGTATATAGTTTTCTTGAAGTACTGAAATACACCCCTTTATGCTTTCACCAGCGATAACTGCAGTAGTGAGCTGAGAATATATATTTCATTTTGGACGGAAATAGGCCACTATACGCTTTGATAAAAAAAAAATTAAGAATCTGATTGAAGTGCGTATATATATTTCCTGAAGTACAGAAATACGCCCCTATATGCTTTCAACAGAAATCACTGCAGCAGTGCACTGAGAATATATATTTCTTGTCGCACTGAAATTGGCCGCTATACACTTTGACCAGAAGAAAATTAAAGAGTGAAGTGCGTATATAGTTTTCTTGAAATGGAATACGCAACTATACCCTTTCAACAGAAATAACTGCAACAGTGCAGTGTGTATATATTTATCTTTTTTTACTGAAATACGCCCCTTTACGCTTTCACCAGAAATAACTGCAGAAGTGAAATGCGTATATATTTGTCTTGTAGTACTGAATAAGATACTAACATATAAGCCTCTAAAAGCTTTTCAACATAACACTTGCAGCCCAATAACAAAAAGCTGGAATGACATAGCTGTCTAATGACCATTTGGATCCCCAAATATTAGTTCTCTGCACCTATGAATCAATTTCCTATTAACCCTAGCACCTTCTGACGTTTCTCCCTGCACTAAGATGCTGTGAAATGATTCCTCCCTATCCTTTCCCTGCACTTATAAATAGTTTTTTCTGCCTTTTTTTTCCCACAATCGTTCTTCCACCTGCTATCCCTAGCGCCTTTACACGTCTGTCCCTGCCGTATTTATAGGACTATGACATCACAGGGCTGGCTGCTAATTGGCTGCATGCAGGCATGCCACTCTGGGTGATCCCGCCTTCCCACAGTTCCTTGCCCCATGTCCTCTGTCCTCACATGTGTAGCCGCTATTTTCGGAAAATTGCGATTCGTTGACACGAAGTATAAGGAAATTTGCATTTGTTGCAATTCAAATTTTTTCCTGAAATTCTAAACGAATTCCACTTTGTCAGCTTTGATTTGCTCATCTTTATTCACCAGCATAGTTTCCAATGTATCAGAGAGGCCTTGAGGAAATTGACATCTAAGAGCCAGATCGTTCCACTTAGAAACCACATACCACTTATGAAAATCCTCAACCAATAGTCTACCCTGATTAAGTGAGATTAACTGTGATTCCACAAACCCCCCTCTACAAACAGCTTAAAAAAGTCAACCTGTGGGTCGCCTTAAAGGGAACCTGTCATGTGGATATTTGATTATAATCTAACTAATTGTATACAATCATTAACTACTAAAAAGTTCCTTAGATGTATTCACTTACTGGTGTGACAGATGGTTACCTCATAATATACACACAAAGATGCCACATGCCGCATGCTAATGAGCTGATTGGAGTCCAGCGTGATGTCATTGAGTCCAGCGTAAATTTAATTCAAAGCTATAGCCACTCCCCTGCCCACCTGCTGCTGATTCATATGGAAAATAACTGTCATTCAGCAGCAGGTGGACGGGGAGAGCCAGGAGCTCATAAATATTCATGACTCATCATTATCAGCTGGAGCTTGTCAATATAAGATGTTGGCAGATTGACTGGGTCAATTAAACAAAGTGACCCAGCATTTTGCTAAGAGAATCAGTCACTTATTTATGTTGCCCTTAGTTAGGACACCATAAACTGGTGACAGGTTCCCTTTAAAGCAAATAAATAACAATGCTAAATCTTTGTCATTCAGAACCAGAGAAATAGGGGAGAAACCAAAAATACAATTTGCAACTCTCTAAAAATCCCAAATTGTTTTCTGTCACCAAACATCAGGAAGCTAACCTGAGGGTCCAGGGGTTGAGAAAACACTGTCAGGCTAGGCATTTTCTGAAGTCTTTCCTGATGATGTACTCTCTCTGTTATGTGGAAACAGGTAAACCCTAATTTTCACCCGGATATCTGTCCCTCCCTACTTGCATGACCACCTTAAGTGGCAAACGACAAATTATCGACAGTCCCTGCTTATTTACATACAGGGTTTACCAAGAAAAATCATAGGGAAAAAGCAATAAACAAAGTGACAAATACTGAGAAAAACACAGAACCAAAATACTTAGTTGAATGTACCTTATCATTGAGAGAACAATGAAGCCAAATCAGAAAGCAGATCATTAACAATACCAAGCCAAGGTCATACATGAGCGGTCAAGTCCAGGTCCAAATAAGTCAGACAGTAGCAAGTCCAGGAACCAAACCAGGGTCAAACCAGGAGATACAGAAAAACCAAATCAGAATCCAAGAATCAGGGTCAAAAGGAGTAGCCAAAGTCAGAAGTCAGGAAGTCAAAACAATGCACAATCCAAAGTACTGGTGAGGTACAGTACAGACCAAAGGTTTGGACACACCTTCTCATTCAAAGAGTTTTCTTTATTTTCATGACTATGAAAATTGTAGATTCACACTGAAGGCATCAAAACTATGAATTAACACATGTGGAATTATATACATAACAAAAAAGTGTGAAACAACTGAAAATATGTCATATTCTAGGTTCTTCAAAGTAGCCACCTTTTGCTTTGATTACTGCTTTGCACACTCTTGGCATTCTCTTGATGAGCTTCAAGAGGTAGTCACCTGAAATGGTCTTCCAACAGTCTTGAAGGAGTTCCCAGAGATGCTTAGCACTTGTTGCCCCTTTTGCCTTCACTCTGCGGTCCAGCTCACCCCAAACCATCTTGATTGGGTTCAGGTCCGGTGACTGTGGAGGCCAGGTCATCTGGTGCAGCACCCCATCACTCTCCATTATGGTCCAATAGCGCTTACACAGCCTGGAGGTGTGTTTGGGGTCATTGTCCTGTTAAAAAATAAATGATGGTCCAACTAAACGTAAACCGGATGGAATAGCATGCTGCTGCAAGATGCTGTGGTAGCCATGCTAGTTCAGTATGCATTCAATTTTGAATAAATCCCCAACAGTGTCACCAGCAAAGCACCCCCACACCATCACACCTCCTCCTCCATGCTTCATGGTGGGAACCAGGCATGTAGAGTCCATCCGTTATTATTATTTTAGATTTTTATATAAATGCTGTGAAGGTGAAACCTTTATTCAGACCATTTGGGCTCATAGTATTCAATCTCTGGATCCACCGTGCCTCACTCTGTAAAAGCTTCCTGTCAAGATTACCTCTAGGACCCATATTAACCACCTCCGGACCGCCTAACGCACATGTGCGTTCCGGAGGTGGCAGGCTGGCGCACAGTCACGCATATATGCGTCATCTCGCGATACGCGAGATTTCCTGTGAACGCGCGCACACTGGCGCGCGCGCTCACAGGAACGGAAGGTAAGCGAGTGGATCTCCAGCATGCCAGCGGCGATCGTTCGCTGGCAGGCTGGAGATCCGAATTTTTTAACCCCTAACAGGTATATTAGACGCTGTTTTCATAACAGCGTCTAATATACCTCCTACCTGGTCCTCTGGTGGTCCCTTTTGTTAGGATCGACCACCAGAGGACTCAGGTAGGTCAGTACAGTCGCACCAAACACCACACTACACTACACCCCCCCCCCGTCACTTATTAACCCCTTATAAACCCCTGATCACCCATGATCACCCCATATAAACTCCCTGATCACCCCCCTGTCATTGATCACCGCCCTGTCATTGATCACCCCCCTGTCAGGCTCCGTTCAGACGTCCGTATGATTTTTACGGATCCACGGATACATGGATCGGATCCGCAAAAAGCATACGGACGTCTGAATGGAGCCTTACAGGGGGGTGATCAATGACAGGCGGGTGATCACCCATATACACTCCCTGATCACCCCCTGTCATTGATCACCCGCCTGTAATTGATCACTCCCCTGTAAGGCTCCATTCAGACGTCCGCATGATTTTTACGGATCCATGGATACATGGATCGGATCCGCAAAACACATGCGGACGTCTGAATGGAGCCTTACAGGGGGTGATCAATGACAGGCGGGTGATCACCCATATACACTCCCTGATCACCCCCCTGTCATTGATAACCCCCCTGTAAGGCTCCATTCAGACGTCCGCATGCGTTCTGTGGATCCGATACATGTATCCATGGATCCGTAAAAAATCATGCGGATGTCTGAATGGAGCCTTACAGGGGGGGTGATCAGTGACAGGGGGGTGATCACCCTGATTACCCTGATCACCCCCTGTCATTGATAACCCCCCTGTAAAGCTCCATTCAGACGTCCGCATGCGTTCTGTGGATCCGATACATGTATCCATGGATCCGTAAAAAATCATGCGGATGTCTGAATGGAGCCTTACAGGGGGGGTGATCAGTGACAGGGGGGTGATCACCCTGATTACCCTGATCACCCCCTGTCATTGATAACCCCCCTGTAAGGCTCCATTCAGACGTCCGCATGCGTTCTGTGGATCCGATACATGTATCCATGGATCCGTAAAAAATCATGCGGATGTCAGAATGGAGCCTTACAGGGGGGGTGATCAGTGACAGGGGGGTGATCACCCTGATTACCCTGATCACCCCCTGTCATTGATAACCCCCCTGTAAAGCTCCATTCAGACGTCCGCATGCGTTCTGTGGATCCGATACATGTATCCATGGATCCGTAAAAAATCATGCGGATGTCTGAATGGAGCCTTACAGGGGGGGTGATCAGTGACAGGGGGGTGATCACCCTGATTACCCTGATCACCCCCTGTCATTGATAACCCCCCTGTAAGGCTCCATTCAGACGTCCGCATGCGTTCTGTGGATCCGATACATGTATCCATGGATCCGTAAAAAATCATGCGGATGTCTGAATGGAGCCTTACAGGGGGGGTGATCAGTGACAGGGGGGTGATCACCCTGATCACCCCCTGTCATTGATAACCCCCCTGTAAAGCTCCATTCAGACGTCCGCATGCGTTCTGTGGATCCGATACATGTATCCATGGATCCGTAAAAAATCATGCGGATGTCTGAATGGAGCCTTACAGGGGGGGTGATCAGTGACAGGGGGGGTGATCACCCTGATTACCCTGATCACCCCCTGTCATTGATAACCCCCCTGTAAAGCTCCATTCAGTCGTCCGCATGCGTTCTGTGGATCCGATACATGTATCCATGGATCCGTAAAAAATCATGCGGATGTCTGAATGGAGCCTTACAGGGGGGGTGATCAGTGACAGGGGGGTGATCACCCTGATTACCCAGATCACCCCCTGCCATTGATAACCCCCCTGTAAAGCTCCATTCAGACGTCCGCATGCGTTCTGTGGATCCGATACATGTATCCATGGATCCGTAAAAAATCATGCGGATGTCTGAATGGAGCCTTACAGGGGGGGTGATCAGTGACAGGGGGGGTGATCACCCTGATTACCCTGATCACCCCCTGTCATTGATAACCCCCCTGTAAAGCTCCATTCAGACGTCCGCATGCGTTCTGTGGATCCGATACATGTATCCATGGATCCGTAAAAAATCATGCGGATGTCTGAATGGAGCCTTACAGGGGGGGTGATCAGTGACAGGGGGGTGATCACCCTGATCACCCCCTGTCATTGATAACCCCCCTGTAAAGCTCCATTCAGACGTCCGCATGCGTTCTGTGGATCCGATACATGTATCCATGGATCCGTAAAAAATCATGCGGATGTCTGAATGGAGCCTTACAGGGGGGGTGATCAGTGACAGGGGGGGTGATCACCCTGATTACCCTGAACACCCCCTGTCATTGATAACCCCCCTGTAAGGCTCCATTCAGACGTCCGCATGCGTTCTGTGGATCCGATACATGTATCCATGGATCCGTAAAAAATCATGCGGATGTCTGAATGGAGCCTTACAGGGGGGGTGATCAATGACAGGGGGTGATCAGGGAGTCTATATGGGTGATCACCCCCCTGTCATTGATCACCCCCCTGTCATTGATCACCCCCCCCCCCCCCCCCTGGTAAGGCTCCATTCAGACATTTTTTTTGGCACAAGTTAGCGGAAATTTTTTGTTTTTTTTTTGTTTTTCCTTACAAAGTCTCATATTCCACTAACTTGTGTCAAAAAATAAAATCTCACATGAACTCGCCATACCCCTCACGGAATCCAAATGCGTAAACATTTTTAGACATTTATATTCCAGACTTCTTCTCACGCTTTAGGGCCCCTAAAAAGCCAGGGCAGTATAAATACCCCACATGTGACCCCATTTCGGAAAGAAGACACCCGAAGGTATTCCGTGAGGGGCATATTGAGTCCATGAAAGATTGAAATTTTTGTCCTAAGTTAGCGGAAAGTGAGACTTTGTGAGAAAAAAAAAAAAAATAAATCAATATCCGCTAACTTATGCAAAAAAAAAAAAATTCGAGGAACTCGCCATGCCCCTCATTGAATACCTTGGGGTGTCTTCTTTCCAAAGTGGGGTCACATGTGGGGTATTTATACTGCCCTGGCTTTTTAGGGGCCCGAAAGTGTGAGAAGAAGTCTGGGATCCAAATGTCTAAAAATGCCCTCCTAGAAGGAATTTGGGCCCCTTTGCGCATCTAGGCTGCAAAAAAGTGTCACACATGTGGTATCGCCATACTCAGGAGAAGCTGGGGAATTTGTTTTGGGGTGTCATTTTACATATACCCATGCTGGGTGAGAAAAATATCTTGGTCAAATGCCAACTTTGTATAAAAAAATGGGAAAAGTTGCCTTTTGCCAAGATATTTCTCTCACCCAGCATGGGTATATGTAAAATGACACCCCAAAACACATTCCCCAACTTCTCCTGAGTACGGCGATACCAGATGTGTGACACTTTTTTGATGCCAAGGTGGGCAAAGGGGCACATATTCCAAAGTGCACCTTTCGGATTTCACCGGTCATTTTTTTACAGATTTTGATTGCAAAGTACTTCTCACACATTTGGGCCCCTAAATTGCCAGGGCAGTATAACTACGCCACAAGTGACCCCATTTTGGAAAGAAGACACCCCAAGGTATTCCGTGAGGGGCATGGCGAGTTCCTAGAATTTTTTATTTTTTGTCGCAAGTTAGTGGAATATGAGACTTTGTAAGGAAAAAAGAGAAAAAAAAAAAATCATCATTTTCCGCTAACTTGTGACAAAAAATAAAAAATTTGAGGAACTCGCCATGCCCCTCACGGAATACCTTGGGGTGTCTTCTTTCCAAAATGGGGTCACTTGTGGCGTAGTTATACTGCCCTGGCAATTTAGGGGCCCAAATGTGTGAGAAGTACCTTGCAATCAAAATGTGTAAAAAATGGCCTGCAAAATCTGAAAGGTGCACTTTGGAATATGTGCCCCTTTGCCCACCTTGGCAGCAAAAAAGTGTGACACATCTGGTATCACCGTACTCAGGAGAAGTTGGGGAATGTGTTTTGGGGTGCCATTTTACATATACCCATGCTGGATGAGAGAAATATCTTGGCAAAAGACAACTTTTCCCATTTTTTTATACAAAGTTGGCATTTGACCAAGATATTTTTCTCACCCAGCATGGGTATATGTAAAATGACACCCCAAAACACATTCCCCAACTTCTCCTGAGTACGGCGATACCAGATGTGTGACACTTTTTTGCTGCCAAGGTGGGCAAAGGGGCACATATTCCAAAGTGCACCTTTTGGATTTCACCGGTCATTTTTTACACATTTTGATTGCAAAGTTCTTCTCACACATTTGGGCCCCTAAATTGCCAGGGCAGTATAACTACGCCACAAGTGACCCCATTTTGGAAAGAAGACACCCCAAGGTATTCCGTGAGGGGCATGGCGAGTTCCTAGAATTTTTTATTTTTTGTCGCAAGTTAGTGGAATATGAGACTTTGTAAGAAAAAAAAAAAAATAAAAATCATCATCATTTTCCGCTAACTTGTGACAAAAAATAAAAAGTTCTATGAACTCACTATGCCCATCAGCGAATACCATAGGGTGTCTACTTTCCGAAATGGGGTCATTTGTGGGGGTTTTCTACTGTTTGGGCATTGTAGAACCTCAGGAATCATGACAGGTGCTCAGAAAGTCAGAGCTGTTTCAAAAAGCGGAAATTCACATTTTTGTACCATAGTTTGTAAATGCTATAACTTTTACCCAAACCATTTTTTTTTTGCCCAAACATTTTTTTTTAATCAAAGACATGTAGAACAATAAATTTGGCGAAAAATTTATATATGGATGTCGTTTTTTTTGCAAAATTTTACAGCTGAAAGTGAAAAATGTCATTTTTTTGCAAAAAAATCGTTACATTTTGATTAATAACAAAAAAAGTAAAAATGCCAGCAGCAATGAAATACCACCAAATGAAAGCTCTATTAGTGAGAAGAAAAGGAGGTAAAATTCATTTGTATGGTAAGTTGCATGACCGAGCGATAAACGGTGAAAGTAGTGTAGTGCCGAAGTGTAAAAAGTGCTCTGGTCATGAAGGGGGTTTCACCTAGCGGGGCTGAAGTGGTTAAGCTTCTCTATGCCCCAAAAACGTAAGACTGTTGTATTGTTTCCATGAACATATTTAATATGTCTGGCTGTTGGTGTATCCTTACCTGTTTGTATTGAACTTATATGGCCTGATATACGGCGTCTAAGTTCCTGTATAGTTTTGCCCACGTAAAGTTTGGGGCATGGACAGGATGCTATATATATTACTCCTTGTGTTTTACAGGTGATCAATTGGCTGATCACATATTCTTTTTTGTCGTCAGGGTTCATGAATTTTTTTTTGATTTCAACATTTTTATTGAGATTTTTCTTATTCAAATACTAGCAAGTATGACATTGCATAGATACATGGAAGTGGACGCAGCCACCTAGGATACGAATTATTACATTCATAAAGGATGCCAGTGTTTAGAAAGACATGTCTAGTTTAACATCCGGCAGAAATTATATCACAAGATCAAACCAATTGCACTTACAGAATACAATCCTTAGAGTTCACATTAAACACTAACACAATAAGTAACAAGTAACAAGTTCATGAATTTTTTAATCCGCGGGATGCATTTACAAAAGGAGCAATCTCCACATGGAGTTGATCCACAGTATTTTTCTCTAATTGGAATCTTTTCTGTTCCTTTCTCTTTCAGAAAGCTGTGCACAAGTTAGTTATTCAAATTTGGGCCTCTCCTATAGGTGACACTTGGATTACCGGTAAGCACTTTTTGGAGATCTTTCACTGTCTGTATAATATGCCAATGTTTTTGCAATATACTATATATTTCTCTATTATACCCGTCAAAAGTTCCTATACATCGTATAGTCTCATCCTTTTTGGGAGGCATCATTTTCAGTAGGTCATCCCTATTTGTCGTTTTTGCTCTGTTATAAGCTCTTTTTAAGGGGGCTGCAGGATAGCCTCTTTTTTTGAATCTTTCAAGGAGATGGCTACTTTCTCTTTCAAATGTTGCCTCATCTGAGAAATTTCTACGGGCCCGCAAGTATTGGCCCGTAGGTATTCCCCTCTTGAGTGGCAGAGGATGCCAGCTTGACCAATGTAAATAACCATTTGTCGAGGTTGGTTTTCTGTAGACCTCAGTATTGAGATGTCCGTTTTCCATGATTTTTATTTTTAAATCCAAGAAGACTATTTCTCACTCCTGTAATTTATACGTATATTTCATTCCTATATTGTTATCATTTAGAGCTTGGGCGAATTCCCTAAAAAGTGATTGTCCACCATCCTAAAGGATGAGGATGTCGTCTATATACCTGCCCCAAAATAAAATGTGGCAGGTATATGACGACATCCCCTCCATGAAAACTGTGTTATTTTCCCACCACCCTAAAAATAAATTTGCATAAGTGAGGGCACATGATGTCCCCATAGCGGTCCCATTAATCTGCTTGTAATTTTGTCCCTGAAAAATAAAAAAATTGTGCTCCAAAACAAATTCTAACATAGATAATACTAAGTGATTGTGTTGGTGAAAATTTCTAGTGTTGAGCGCGAATATTCGAATTGCGAATTTTTTTCTCGAATATCGCAATTTCGAGATTTCGCGAATATTTAGAATATCGTTCTATATATTCGCGAATTCGAATATTCTTTTTTTTTTTATTATTATATTTTTTTCTTTCCCACTTCTCTAAAGTTGTTCTTACCTGTCCTTTGGATTCCTGGCTGCTCCAGTCAGTGGCGTTTTCAACTTACTGCTATATTCCATATTAGCTAAATTACAATCTAATCTATATGTGTATTTTACAAAATTTTGCAAATTGCGATGCAAGTAATATAATACGAAATAATCGCATGAAGATTTCAACTTAGCACTGCTATATTCCATATTCTAGCCTAATATGGAATATAGCTGTGCTAAGTTAGCACTGCTATATTCCACACTAGGCTAGAATATGGAATATAGCAGTGCTAAGTTGAAATCTTCATGCGATTATTTCGTATTATATTACTCGCATCGCAATTTCGACTTTTGCAAATGTTCTTAATATTGCTCTAACTTCGTCTCTTAGAATATTACGAATATTCTAAAAGACGAAGTTAGAGCAATATTACGAAATTTCGTAAAATGCACATATAGATTGTAATTTAGCTAATATAGTGCTATAATCACTTTTTTTTCCTCTAATTTTTTTTTGCCTCTTCTGAACTTAAGTTTTGTAAAATATGTACACTATTAAAAAATATTACTATAGCAGTATATTAGCTTAAATACAATCTATGTGTATTTTACGAAATTTCGTAATATTGCTCTAACTTCGTCTTTTAGAAATTTCGTAATATTGCTCTAACTTCGTCTTTTAGAATATTCGTAATATTCTAAGAGACGAAGTTAGAGCAATATTAAGAACATTTGCAAAAGTCGAAATTGCGATGCGAGTAATATAATACGAAATAATCGCATGAAGATTTCAACTTAGCACTGCTATATTCCATATTCTAGCCTAGTGTGGAATATAGCAATGCTAACTTAGCACAGCTATATTCCATATTAGGCTAGAATATGGAATATAGCAGTGCTAAGTTGAAATCTTCATGCGATTATTTCGTATTATATTACTCGCATCGCAATTTCGGCTTTTGAAAATGTTCTTAATATTGCTCTAACTTCGTCTTTTAGAATATTACGAATATTCTAAAAGACGAAGTTAGAGCAATATTACGATATTTCGTAAAATACACATAGATTGTATTTAAGCTAATATACTGCTATAGTAATATTTTTTAATAGTGTACATATTTTACAAAACTTAAGTTCAGAAGAGGCAAAAAAAAATTAGAGGAAAAAAAAGGGATTATAGCACTATATTAGCTAAATTACAATCTATATGTGTATTTTACGAAATTTCGTAATATTGCTCTAACTTCGTCTTTTAGAATATTCGTAATATTCTAAGAGACGAAGTTAGAGCAAATCACGAAATTTCGTAAAATACACATATTAGCCTAGCCATAGTCAATTAGCATAGGAATGTTGCCTTATACTATCAAGATAAATAATCGCAATACGCGAAAAAAAATTCGGATATTATTCGCGATAATTGGAATAATTACGAATATTCGATTTCGACGAATATAACACGAATATTCATTCGAATATTCGCGAAATATCGCGAAATCGAATATGGCACCTCCCGCTCATCACTAAAAATTACTACTTTTAGTGCTAAGAAATTGGTGAACTGCATTTAAGCCCAGTGAATGTTGTATGTTACTATATAGAGATTCGACATCCAAGCTTGCCAATATAGTATTTGATGTCATTGTCATATCATTGATTTTCAGGAGAAGGTCTTTTGTATCTTTAATATAGGACGGTAAGGTGGTCACAAATGGTCTCAATATTTGGTCTACATACTCGCTGAAGCCCTGTGTCAGATTGTCATTTCTGGATACTATTGGTCTCCCTGGGATTGGTGTTTTATTTTTGTGCACCTTAGGAAGTGCATAGAAGGTAGAGATGGTAGGATCTTTTTTAACCACTTCAACCCCCCTAGCTGAAACACCCTTAATGACCAGGAGACTTTTTACACTTCTGCACTACACTACTTTCACCGTTTATTGCTCGGTCATGCAACTTACCACCCAAATGAGTTTTACCTCCTTTTCTTCTCACTAATAGAGCTTTCATTTGGTGGTATTTAATTGCTGCTGAGATTTTTACTTTATTTGTTATTAATCGAAATTTAACGATTTTTTTGCAAAAAAATTACATTTTTTACTTTCAGTTGTAAAATTTAGCAAAAAAAACGAAATCCATATATACATTTTTCGCATAATTTTTGATAAAAAAAAATTTTGGGTAAAAAAAAAATGGTTTGGGTAAAAGTTATAGCGCTTACAAACTATGGTACAAAAATGTGAATTTCCACTTTTTGAAGCAGCTCTGACTTTCTGAGCACCTGTCATGTTTCCTGAGGTTCTACAATGCCCAGACAGTACAAACACCCCACAAATGACCCCATTTCGGAAAGTAGACACCCTAAGGTATTCACTGATGGGCATAGTGAGTTCATAGAACTTTTTTTTTTTGTCACAAGTTAGCGGAAAATGATGATTTTTTTTTTCTTACAAAGTCTCATATTCCACTAACTTGTGACAAAAAATAAAAACTTCCATGAACTCACTATGCCCATCACAAAATACCTTGGGGTGTCTTCTTTCCAAAATGGGGTCACTTGTGGGGTAGTTATACTGCCCTGGCATTTTAGGGGCCCAGATGCGTGAGAAGTAGTTTGAAATCAAAATCTGTAAAAAATGACCGGTGAAATCCGAAAGGTGCTCTTTGGAATGTGTGCCCCTTTGCCCACCTAGGCTGCAAAAAAGTGTCACACATCTGGTATCACCGTACTCAGGAGAAGTTAGGGAATGTATTTTGTGGTGTCATTTTACATATACCCATGCTGGGTGAGAGAAATATCTTGGCAAAAGACAACTTTTCCCATTTTTTTTATACAAAGTTGGCATTTGACCAAGATATTTATCTCACCCAGCAGGGGTATATGTAAAATGACACCCCAAAACACATTCCCCAACTTCTCCTGAGTACGGCGATACCACATGTGTGACACTTTTTTGCAGCCTAGATGCGCAAAGCGGCCCAAATTCCTTTTAGTAGGGCATTTTTAGACATTTGGATCCCAGACTTCTCACGCTTTCGGGCCCCTAAAATGCCAGGGCAGTATAAATACCCCACATGTGACCCCATTTTGGAAAGAAGACACTCCAAGGTATTCAATGAGGGGCATGGCGAGTTCATAGAATTTTTTTTTTTTGGCACAAGTTAGCGGAAATTGATTTTTTTTTGTATTTTCTCACAAAGTCTCCCTTTCCGCTAACTTGGGACAAAAATTTCAATCTTTCATGGACTCAATATTCCCCTCACGGAATACCTTGGGGTGTCTTCTTTCCAAAATGGGGTCACATGTGGGGTATTTATACTGCCCTGGCATTTTAGGGGCCCTAAAGCGTGAGAAGAAGTCTGGAATATAAATGTCCAAAAAATCATACGCATTTGGATTCCTTACAGGGGGTGATCAATGACAGGGGGGTGATCAGGGAGTCTGTATGGGGTGATCACCCCCCTGTCATTGATCACCCCCCTGTAAGGCTCCATTCAGACGTCCGTATGTGTTTTGCGGATCCGATCCATGTATCCGTGGATCCGTAAAAATCATACGGACGTCTGAATGGAGCCTTACAGGGGGGTGATTAATGACAGGGGGGTGATCAGGGAATCTATATGGATGATCACCCCCCTGTCATTGATTACCCCCCTGTAAGGCTCCATTCAGACGTCCGTATGTGTCTTGCGGATCCGATCCATGTATCCGTGGATCCGTAAAAATCATATGGACGTCTGAATGGAGCCTTACAGGGGGGTGATCAATGACAGGGGGGTGATCAATGACAGGGGGGTGATCAATGACAGGGTGGTGATCAGGGAATCTATATGGGTGATCACCCCCCTCTCATTGATCACCCCCCTGTAAAGCTCCATTCAGACGTCCGTATGTTTTTTACGGATCCACGGATACATGGATAGAATCCGCAAAACACATACGGACGTCTGAATGGAGCCTTACAGGGGGTGATCAATGGCAGGGGGGTGATCAGGGAGTCTGTATGGGGTGATCACCCCCCTGTCATTGATCACCCCCCTGCAAGGCTCCATTCAGACGTCCGCATGTGTTTTGCGGATCCGATCCATGTATCCGTGGATCTGTAAAAAACATACGGACGTCTGAATGGAGCCTTACAGGGGGGTGATCAATGACAGGGGGGTGATCAATGACAGGGGGGTGATCAGGGAGTCTATATGGGTGATCACCCCCCTGTCATTGATCACCCCCCTGTAAGGCTCCATTTAGACGTCCGTATGTGTTTTGCGGATCCGATCCATGTATCCGTGGATCCGTAAAAAACATACGGACGTCTGAATAGGGCCTTACAGGGGGGTGATCAATAACAGGGGGGTGATCAGGGAATCTATATGGGTGATCACCCCCTGTCATTGATCACCCCCCTGTAAGGCTCCATTCAGACGTCCGTATGTGTTTTGCGGATCCGATCCATGTATCCGTGGATCCGTAAAAATCATACGGACGTCTGAATGGAGCCTTACAGGGGGGTGATCAATGACAGGGGGGTGATCAGGGAGTCTATATGGGGTGATCAGGGGTGATCAGGGGTTAATAAGGGGTTAATAAGTGACAGGGGGGGGTGTAATGTAGTGGTGTTTGCTGCTACTTTACTGAGCTACCTATGTCCTCTGGTGGTCAATCCAAGCAAAAGGGACCACCAGAGGACCAGGTAGCAGGTATATTAGACGCTGTTATCAAAACAGCGTCTAATATACCTGTTAGGGGTTAACAAAATCGCATCTCCAGCCTGCCAGCGAACGATCGCCGCTAGCAGGCTGGAGATCCTGTCTCTTACCTTCCGATCCTGTGAACGCGCGCGCCTGTGTGTGCGCGTTCACAGGAAAACTCGGCTCACGCGAGATGACGCGTATATGCGTCACTCTGCGCAGAGCTGCTGCCTCCGGACCGCGATTCTGCGTTAAGCGGTCCGGAGGCGGTTAAGGAGGTACAATAGTTCATCTTTTGTTATTAGGTCCCTAGACCTTGCATCAGTTAAAAATTCCTTTAATTTGATGGTATAATCCTTTGTGGGATCATTGGGCAGTATTTTATAGGTCTTCTTATCTCTTAGGAGTCTCTGTACCATGTTAACATAGTCATCTCTATCTTGGATGACTATGTTGCCCCCTTTGTCACTGGGTTTAATTACAATGTCCTCATTGCTCTTCAGCTCCTCCAGTGCTTTCAGTTCATAGCTACTCATATTCAAATGAATATGATCTTTTCTCATTTTTAACGATTTAATGTCCTGCGTCACTAGACTTACAAAGGTATCAATCTTTTTGAACTGCGTAAATGATGGAGTGGTTTTAGATTTGGGTCTTAGGGTAGAGAAGGGGGGGGGGGGAGGGGGTCTGGAATGACATATTGTCCCTCATTCTCTCTCAACAAATCCTCCAAGGCCTGAACACATTTCTCTTCATTTTCATGCATTTTCCTTAAATCCCCTTCTGCTTGTTTATGTACCTTGTGTAAGGCAAATTTGCGTGCAAAGAGATTGATGTCCTTAATCCACAGGAACTTATCGCTCTGTGGAACTGGAGAGAAAGTGAGACCTCTACTTAGAAGAACTCTTTGTGATATTGTAAGGGAGAGGCTGGACAGATTAATGATTTGTTTATCATTCTCCTCATTTATCAATAGACTGGTTTCTATTTGCTGTATCCCCATTTCTCTCGATCCCTCAATTGGATCCCTGCCTTCCCTAAAAAAAGGGGGGCTATAGGTGTGCTCATCTGTGTATTCGTCTGTGTTATTGGTGTTTGGGTAACAGAAGGATTCAAACCGAGATTGGTTGTCACATTTGCTGGCTGTCCAAATGCAAGAGGTTGTGCAGAGGTAGAGGTAGAACTTAGTCCAGTAGATATTGTCTGCACTCTATTATCAGAGAGATATGCAGTAATATCATCTAGTATAGACAATATACCTCAAAGCCCCAAATATATTCAGCCCTCCATATATAGTTTTAAATTCTCACTTATATGTTTTTGTGGCAACGTTTGTTTAATAAAGTCAAAATAATAGTATATTTTAAAATTTGACCGAAAACCGGAATTATAGTCGTTGACTATTGGATTTGTATATAAAACTATTCACAGGCAATCTATGACCAGAAGATTATCTGTTTAAAGAGGGCCAGTCACAACTCCTGACATCGCTATTTTAATAGCTACACATTTTCCCAGTGTAATAAAAATTCTGTAGCATCTATTCTTACGGCTCTATGTTGAGCCATTCTTTTATTATTCCTGCTGGAAGTTAAGAAATAATTGGTAACAGTCTGCAGTAAGGGTACAGAGGTTGTTCACCAAATAAGGGTGTGTCCTCTATCTTATAAGTGGTGCCATTGTCAGTCTGTGCAGGAACACGCCCGCAACTAGTGAACACCTCTTTGTACCATTACTACAGACTGCTACCAATTCATTTATAACTTATAGTAGAAATATTTAAGGAATGGCACAACATAGAGCCATAAGAAAAGTTGTTCCAGAACTGTTATTACATGGAGAATGCATGTAGCTATTAAAACAGGTATGTCAGGATAGGTGACAGGTCATTTTTAAATACCCAGCATTTCCTGGTCATGTGATGCACTGTCTGGTCACATGACCTATGACGTCACAATACCTGACGCAGGAGATCAGACCGTCTCCCTGGTAACAGGACGCCGGCAGGTACGCGGAGAATAGAGTCTGCCAGTGTTGGCAGTGACAACTATGCTGCAGCACTGACTGGTGAGCAATTAGTGTACTTTTTATTTTTTTCGGTGCATCATATACACTCACCTAAAGAATTATTAGGAACACCATACTAATACGGTGTTGGACCCCCTTTTGCCTTCAGAACTGCCTTAATTCTACGTGGCATTGATTCCACAAGGTGCTGATAGCATTCTTTAGAAATGTTGGCCCATATTGATAGGATAGCATCTTGCAGTTGATGGAGATTTGAGGGATGCACATCCCGGGCACGAAGCTCTCGTTCTACCACATCCCAAAGATGCTCTATTACGTTGAGATCTGGTGACTGTGGGGGCCATTTTAGTACAGTGAACTCATTGTCATGTTCAAGAAACCAATTTGAAATGATTCGAGCTTTGTGACATGGTGCATTATCCTGCTGGAAGTAGCCATCAGAGGATGGGTACATGGTGGTCATGAAGGGATAGACATGGTCAGAAACAATGCTCAGGTAGCCCGTGGCATTTAAACAGTGGCCAATTGGCACTAAGGGGCCTAAAGTGTGCCCAGAAAACATCCCCCACACCATTACACCACCACCACCAGCACAGTGGTAACAAGGCATGATGGATACATGTTCTCATTCTGTTTACGCCAAATTCGGACTCTACCATTTGAATGTCTCAACAGAAATCGAGACTTATCAGACCAGGCAACATTTTTCCAGTCTTCAACAGTCCAATTTTGGTGAGCTTGTGCAAATTGTAGCCTCTTTTTCCTATTTGTAGTGGAGATGATTGGTACCCGGTGGGGTCTTCTGCTGTTGTAGCCCACCTTTCTTTCCCATTCTGACATTCAGTTTGGAGTTCAGGAGATTGTCTTGACCAGGACCACAACCCTACATGCATTGAAGCAACTGCCATGTGATTGGTTGACTAGATAATCTCATTAATGAGAAATAGAACAGGTGTTCCTAATAATTCTTTAGGTGAGTGTACAGTCGTGGCCAAAAGTTTTGAGAATGACACAAATGTTAGTTTTCACAAAGTTTGCTGCTAAACTGCTTTTAGATCTTTGTTTCAGTTGTTTCTGTGATGTAGTGTAATATAATGACACGCACTTCATACGTTTCAAAGGCTTTTATCGACAATTACATGACATTTATGCAAAGAGTCAGTATTTGCAGTGTTGGCCCTTCTTTTTCAGGACCTCTGCAATTCGACTGGGCATGCTCTCAATTAACTTCTGGGCCAATTCCTGACTGATAGCAACACATTCTTTCATAATCACTTATTGGAGTGTGTCAGAATTAGTGGGTTTTTGTTTGTCCACCCGCCTCTTGAGGATTGACCACAAGTTCTCAATGGGATTAAGATCTGGGGAGTTTCCAGGCCATGGACCCAAAATGTCAACGTTTTGGTCCCCGAGGCACTTAGTTATCACTTTTGGCGTATGGCACGGTGCTCCATCGTGTCGGAAAATGCATTGTTCTTCACCAAACTGTTATTGGATCGTTGGAAGAAGTTGCTGGTGGAGGGTGTTTTAGTACCATTCTTTATTCATGGCTGTGTTTTTGGGCAAAATTGTGAGTGAGCCCACTCCTTTGGATGATAAGCAACCCCACACATGAATGGTCTCAGGATGCTTTACTGTTGGCATGACACAGGACTGATGGTAGCGCTCACCTTTTCTTATCCGGACAAGCCTTTTTCCTGATGCCCCAAACAATCGGAAAGAGGCTTCATCGGAGAATATGACTTTGCCCCAGTCCTCAGCAGTCGATTCACCATATTTTCTGCAGAAGATCAATCTGTCCCTGATGTTTTTTTTGGAGAGAAGTGGCTTCTTTGCTGCCCTTCTTGACACCAGGCCATCTTCCAAAAGTCTTCGCCTCACTGTGCGTGCAGATGCGCTCACACCTGCCTGCTGCCATTCCTGAGCAAGCTCTGCACTGGTGGCACTCCGATCCCGCAGCTGAATCCTCTTTAGGAGATGATCCTGGCGCTTGCTGGACTTTCTTGGACGCCCTGAAGCCTTCTTAACAAGAATTAAACCTCTTTCCTTGAAGTTCTTGATGATCCTATAAATTGTTGATTGAGGTGCAATCTTAGCAGCCACAATATCCTTGCCTGTGAAGCCATTTTTATGCAACACAATGATGTCTGCACGCGTTTCTTTGCAGGTCACCATGGTTAAAAATGGAAGAACAATGATTTCAAGCATCACCCTCCTTTTAACAGGTCAAGTCTGCCATTTTAAGTCAATCAGCCTGACATAATGATCTCCAGCTTTGTGCTCGTCAACATTCTCACCTGAGTTAACAAGACGATAACTGAAATAATCTCAGCAGGTCCTTTAATGACAGCAATGAAATGCAGTGGAAAGGTTTTTTTGGCATTAAGTTCATTTTCATGGCAAAGAAGGACTATGCAATTCATCTGATCACTCGTCATAACATTCTGGAGTATATGCAAATTGCTATTATAAAAACTTAAGCAGCAACTTTTGGCCACGACTGTACATTCTTGCTAAACATGCTGCGTTATAGTAGAAGCATTTTACGTCAATAATGCCATCTGCTGTTGCTGAGTAATTTTTTTTTTCAGTGTATCATATCTGTGTTGTTTTTAAATGTGTTGCATTCTAGCAGAAGCAATAATGTCATTTTTCTACCTGCCAAATTGAACCATAATTCAAACGTCCTTCCCTGCACAGTTCAAGTGTTGCTGTTTGGGCAATCTAAGTAAAATAGGGAAATGCTTTCCTCCTTCCAAAATCAAGGCCAAATTATGTTACTACTAATAAGCACTGTGTATGCATCTTTCTGCAGCTCTTGGTATGCAAACGCCTGCCGTCAGCATGTCTGAAAGGGCGGTCCCTCTCGGCCTCCCGCAGAGTCACCCACCTCCCTCCACCCTCTTTGCTATAGAAGCAGTAGCAGCAGCAGCCAGTTAAGTCTCATCAACATAATGGAACCGTTTTTTTCTCGTACCTCGCCCGGCTGAGGCAAATCAGCAAGCAGAGACCTTCCACTTCAACTCCCAGGTTCAGTCTTACCTAGACTCTGCCTTTCTCTGTCATATACCCTGTTCCCTGACCCCATGGATTTCTGGGCAGGCAGACTAGAACAGTGGCTCAAACTGGCACAGTACACTTTCTGTCTTCTTTCTTGCCCATCCTCCATTGTCATCTCAGAGATGGTTTTTAGTGCAGCAGTGGGTGTGGTGAAATGTACTACCCAGCCAATCTACTACCTTGTATGTTCCATGCTATGCTGCTACTGCTGGGACTACTGTTGCAGCCACATGTCGTTATTCCCTTACCTTTTTCACACTGCACCCCCACTACTTTCAACTAAAAGCAAGTATTTTTCTAGGCTTGTTCAGAACAAGACTTTTGCGCATGCGCCCCCGTTAAGGCATAATGTGTGGAGTTTTAGTCCCAACAGTTAGTCCCCTTTTTCTTCTGATAGGCACAGATGTCGCAGGGTTAACAAATGGATGAATGTGCCACCATCCAGCTGAGTGGCATATTGTTCAGATGCTTAGAGGTGAAAGTGCTGCTGTGTTTACCAACGGCCAGTGCTTACATGACCCCTAAATATGCCTCAATGGCAGAACAGAGAATGAAGATAGCGATCCCACCTTGGTGATAGCAGAAGTAATGTAGCTAGTGTGTCGAGAACTTAGAGTTCACAATAAAAGGTGTGTCTAGAGAAAAGAAAATGAGAGAGACCCCTAGTTAAAAATACTTGAGGCATGGAGTAGACCTGTAAAATCATTCCTGGATTTTCTCTACTCATGTTTCATCTTACCAGGATATCCCCAACTGTTTTTGCATCTGATCAGTTTTATTCCTTTTTTTTTTTATATCATATTGCATTAGCAGGGACCATTTATGCTGAATTGGTTTTTGCTCATTTTCTTAACATATTGATCCTAAGGACATTTGGTTATTTGGAAACACTGATACTGTAGGAGTTATAATACTACTGCTTAAGGAGTGGCTTTCATCTTGTGTTATAATAGGAGCTCTATATTGAAACCAGATAGTTAAAGGGAACCTGTCACCAGTTTTATGGTGTCCTAACAAAGGGCAACATAAATAAGTGACTGATTCTCTTAGCAAAATGCAGGGTCACTTTCTTTAATTGACCCAGTCAATCGGCCAACATCTTGTATTGAAAAGCTCCAGCTGATAATGATGAGTCATGAATATTCATGAGCTCCTGACTCTCCCCACCCACCTGCTGCTGAATGACAGTTTGTTTCCATATGAATCAGCAGCAGGTGGGCAGGGGAGTGGCTATAGCTCTGAATTAAATATACACTGGACTCAATGACATCCCGCCGGACTCGAATCAGCTCATTAGCATGCGGCATGTGGCATCTTTGTGTGTATATTATGAGGTAACCATCTGTCGCACCAGTAAGTGAATACATCTAAGGCACTTTTTAGTAGTTAATGATTGTATATAATTAGTTAGATTATAAACAAATATCCACATGACAGGTTCCCTTTAAACAGAATCAAATAAAGAAATGTAAAAAGCTAATTTGCAAAATCTAAACTTATGTGGCATAGCCAAGTGAGCCATTCATTCATTGATAAACTCTTCATCTCCCCATTGTTTTAAAGACTGGTCTACCAATTAATTATTGATGACATTTATTAAAGGGGCTGTTCCACAATTAAATTATGTTTTAATATAATTCAGCATGGAAAAAAAAAAATATACTTTTGGTAGTTTGTGTTCTGTTACAAAGATGCGCCAATTGTGAGATATTATATTTATTATAATGGCACCCCTGATATTTAATCTGTTTAGACTACTTTAACACTCGCGTTTGTTGCAGATCCATAATTGATCTGCACAGAGGATCCATTCAGATAATACAGCCGTCTGCATCCGTTCAGAAAGGATCCGTTTGTCTTATCTTTAACATAGCTAAAACGGACCCGTCTTGAACACCATTGAAAGTCAATGGAGGACGGATCCATTTTCTATTGTACCAGATTGTGTCAGTGAACACAAATCCGTCCCTATTGACTTACATTGTGTGTCAGGACGGATCCGTTTGGCTCTGTTTCGTCAGACGGACACCAAAACGCTGCAAGCAGCATTTTGGTGTCCTTCTCCAAAGCGGAATGGTGACTGAACTGATGCAAACTGATGCATTCTGAGCAGATTTTAATCGCGAATATAGCCACTTTGAGTATTTGCGAATATTAAGAATATAGCACTATATATTCGTATTCACAAATATTCTAATTGCAAATTTATTGCAAATTTATTGCGAATATTGGCACTTAGCAACATCTCTAGCAACCAATAGGAAAGTTGCCCATAGGAGTAGTGTTGATCAGTAATTTTCGTATCACTAATTTTATCGCAAATTTTCCTATTGCCGATTTTTTTAATTAAGAGAATAATGACTGGAGATCACAAATTCTCAAATTCGTGAATATATGACAAATACTCACCAAAATATTTGCGAAATATCGCAAATTCGAATATTGCCCCTGCGGCTCATCACTGATCTCTAACCAATTTGCTTATGCAGTTGATTCAAATGCAGCATTTTCCATTTCCAAGTTGTATGATTATATCTTATTTTGTCATATTAATAGCAAGTGTTATTGACATCATAAAACTAAGTCTAGAACATATTTTCTGTGAGCACACACAATAATAATAAATCACAGAAAACATTGAACCCTATGGAATCAATGTCATGCTATTGTAAGCACAGTATATTACTGTTTGTATCCATGATTACATAAATGTCATTTATTTTTAAACTGAAATACTTTGTGGAAAAACACTATAAATGATGATTCATTGTGCATAAATACAATTTTGTCAGGGCACTTGATTACATTTGACCTTTCTATTTTAATAGCTCCATGAATAGACCATGATGGTTTGTTCACAAAGAGAATAATAATAATAATAATAATAATAATAATAACTCCATATAGCCGCAGTATTTATTTATTGTTGTATTTGAAAAGTTACAACCTTTTTATTTTACTGTAGTCATAGTTACATGATAGCTTGTTATACTTTAATGGCCTAATTTAGGGAGCATATAATTTATACATTTTATTTATGCATTTGTTTTATTTGAGGGGTAGTAAAAATAAAAAAACTATTTCCACATTCCCAAACCCATTAAAAAAAACAAAAAACATTTCCATCCTTATAGCCCTATGGGGCTAGATTTTTACAGGACAAGTTGTATTTTAAAGGGAATCTGTCACCAGATTTTACTCTGTGTAAGGCCCCTTTCACACGGGCGAGTATTCTGCGCGGGTGCGATGCGTGAGTTGAACGCATTGCACCCGCACTGAATACCGACCCATTCATTTCTATGGGGCTGTTCACATGAGCGGTAATTTTCACACATCACTTATGCCTTGCGTGAAAATCGCAGCATGCTCCTCTTTGTGCGTTGCGGTGCGACAATCCACGCAACGCAGGTCCCATAGAAGTGAATGGGGTTGTGTGAAAATTGCAAGCATCCGCAAGCAAGTGCGGATGCGGTGCGATTTTCGCTCACGGTTGCTAGGTGACGATCGGGATGGGAACCCGATCATTATTATTTTCCCTTATAACATGGTCATAAGGGGAAATAATAGCATTCTGAATACAGAATGCATAGTAAAATTGCGCTGGAAGGGTTAAAAAAAATAAAAAAATAATTTAACTCACCTTAATCCACTTGCTCGCGTAGCCCGGCATCTCCTTCTGTCTTCATCTGAGCTTTGTGCAGTAACAAGGACCTTTGGTGACGTCACAGTCATCACATGATCCATCACCATGGTAAAAGATCATGTGATGGATCATGTGATGACCAGAGTGATGTCATCACAGGTCCTGTTCATGTATTTAATGCTCACCCCAGGTCCTGTTCAGCAAAGGAGACAGAAGGAGATGCCGGACTACGCGAGCAAGTGGATTAAGGTGAGTTAATTTTTTTTTTTTTTTTTTTTAACCCTTCCAGCGCAATTTTACTATGCATTCTGTATTCAGAATGCTATTATTTTCCCTTATAACCATGTTATAAGGGAAAATAATACAATCTACAGAACATCGATCCTAAGCCTGAACTTCTGTGAAGAAGTTCGGGTTTGGGTACCAAACACACGCGATTTTTCTCACGCGAGTGCAAAACGCATTACAATGTTTTGCACTCGCGCGGAAAAATCGCGGGTGTTCCCGCAACGCACCCGCACATTTTCCCGCAACGCCCGTGTGAAAGGGGCCTAACTCATGGCAATGCTATGTTGGGCTGCCTGACATAATTAAAGCCATACCTTTTTTAGTGATATCCTTATTTCTGAATTTCAGAAAGCTAATGATGCCTCAAAAGTGCCCAGTGGGGCATGAATAACAATTCCGGGAGCTCAAGCCAGTATCCTGCAAGATCCCTAAGCGCTCTTAATTCAAGATCCCAAACCTGTCTCTTAACTTAATCTCAGTACCTTCCCATTTGCCATCCAACCCGCCTTCCCCTCTGCAATGTTACAATCATCATACCACCTCACCATCCACCTCACCAGCTTGTCCCTCTGCCAAATCTAGTGCACAAAAACTGTCTGCACTTTAGCATTGATTTCCGTGCAGTGCCTATCGACCTCACTGTATTTTTAGCGCATGGGCCGAGCCACAGGACACACTGACCAGGTGGGCAGAGTCGTATGATGATCGTGGCAGATTCCCTTAAAAGTAATTAGTTTAAGGTACATGTATACATTTATGAAATTATTTTTGAAAGGTGCCATTGTTTTTTTTATTTTTCTTATTTTGCTTTGATCGTGACATAAAGTTAATACAAGGCACTAACATATTTTGATTGTCCATATTGCCTCCTTTGCTGGCTTTATTCATTTTTCCATTGCATTATCGTTTCCAGGGGCTATGGCCACCATTGCAATGCAGATACAAGGTAACCAGGAGCTGCAGTCCATATGTGCCTAAGCACGCTCCCATGGTCTCGGCCATGAGAGGCGACTCTTTCTCACATAGTGTGCGAGCACAGCCACCGCTGCTGAATTGCAGGGTGGTCCTAATCCCTGGATTTGAGCTTTGTATAATGTGAAGGAAAAATCAATGAAGCCAGCAAAGGAGGCAATATGGACAATCAGAATACATTAGTAAGTGCCTTGTATTAACTTTTTCTACATGATAAATGCCATTTGCTGAAGTGAGAGAACCTCTTTAAGCATGCAGCCTTATTTGGTAATCAGCTTCACATTTCAGAATCTTTAATATTCTTGTTTTTTATGGGCTGAGTAAAATTTTTATTGCCATCACTTGTGGGAAACATGTAATGTAATGTACGACTTTTAACCGCCTCCGGAATGCCTAACGCAGGATCGCGGTCCGGAGGCGGCTGTCCCAGGCACAGTCACGCATATTTGCGTCATCTCACGAGATGCGAGATGACGCGCTCAGCCGGCCCGTGCATGCGCATCGCGGGCCTGCGAAAGTTAGAGGGGGGTCACGTCATCAGCTTGCCAGCCAATGATCGTGGCTGGCAAGCTGATGATTTAAAAAAAAACAAATCAGAAGCCAGTAACACATTATATTTATAAATATAATGTGTTAAATGGCTGCTGTGCTCCTCTGCTGGTCCTTTTCGTCGGTTGGTCTCAGCAGAGGAGCACAGTTCACAGTGAGTACACACCAACAGCACACCTAGCCCCAGATCACCCCCCATCACCCCAATTAACCCCTTGATCGCCCCTGTCAATCACCTAGTGAAAGGGAAAAAAGTGATCAGTGTAAACTGTCACTTTTTTTTTTCACTGGTATTGACTGATAAGTTTTAGGATAGTTTAGGCCCCTTGGTCAGGTAGTTAGCAATCGGTTAGCGCCCAGCCCACCGCACCGCAGTCACTGATTCGCTGATTAGCGTATCGCTAATCAGCATTTGTACTGTTATAGTATCTGTAAGTGATCAAAACTGATCACAGTCAGATCTATAATAGTATTAGTGTCACCTTAGCTCGCCCTCCTCCCAAAACGCAGTGTTTGCCTGATCAGGCCTGATCGGTCGCCCACACGTGCGTTCACCCACGCCCGCCCCGCCGCAGTGACAAAACAATTTTTTTTTTTTATCACTGCACAATCACTTTACAAGCGCTGCAGCGATAAAAAAAATTAGTTTTGATATTTTTTATCAATCGCAGCGGCCTCCGGTACTTCGCTAGCCTCCCATTTCTTTTTTTCTTGGGTAGTCTCAGGGAATACCCCCTAAATTTAGTAGTCCAAATGTCAAACAAGGGGTATTCTTCTGAAGAAGCATACAGGATTCTGACCCAGTTGGATGAGGAATGGGAACCCTCATCTGACAAATCTAGCGGGTCAGAATATGAACCTGTAGAAAGCAGTGGCAGTCTGACCCAAAGTTCGGACGAGGAGGTTGAGGTCCCTGATACCACCAGGCGTACCCGGCCCTGTGTTGCTAGACCACAGGTTGCGCAGGATCCGCTTCAAGGGCAGCAGAGTAGGGCTGGCGCTGTCGGATTACGTGGTGAGGCATACACCAGCAGCGCAGCCCTCCCTGGACCTAGTACCAGCACTGCCGTACAACATGGTGAAGTGGCGAGCACCAGAAGGGCAGTTGAAGCTGGTACGGTGGCACGTGCAATAGTTACCCGTCGCAGCCACCGCACAGAAAGGCCCGTAGACCCCCTAGAGTCCCTGAGGTGCTGGCAAACCCTGATTGGCAGTCCCCAACTTCAGCCGCACCATTAGTTCCCCCTTTCACCGCCCAGTCTGGAGTTCGGGTTGAGACAGCTCAGATCGGTTCGGCCCTGGGATTTTTTGAGCTGTTCTTGACTGCGGAGCTCTTCGACATAGTCGTGGCAGAAACAAACCGGTATGCCTCTTAATTTATATCCGCCAACCCGGGAAGCTTTTATGTCCAGCCTTTCCGGTGGGAACCAGTCCAAGTTTCCGAATTTAAAAATTTTCTGGGCCTTCTCCTCAACATGGGTCTAACCAAAAAGCATGAATTGCGGTCATATTGGTCCACAAACCCAATTCATCACATGCCCATGTTCTCTGCTGCCATGTCCAGGGCACGATTTGAGGCCATCCTGCGTTTCCTGCACTTTAGTGACAATAGCACCTATCGTCCCAGAGGCCACCCAGCTTTTGACCAACTCCACAAAATTCGGCCCCTCATAGACCACTTCAACCAGAAATGTGCGGATTTGTATACCCCTGAGCAAAACATCTGCATAGACGAGTCCCTTATACATTTTACCGGGCGCCTTGGCTTCAAACAATACATCCCAAGCAAGCGCGCCTGGTATGGGGTCAAATTGTATAAGCTCTGTGAAAGGGCCACAGGCTATACCCACAAATTTCGGATCTATGAGGGCAAAGATCAGACCCTGGAGCCGGTCGGTTGCCCTGACTACCTGGGGAGCAGTGGGAAGACAGTCTGGGACTTGGTGTCACCCTTATTTGGCAAGGGGTACCATCTTTATGTGGACAATTTCTACACAAGTGTGCCCCTCTTCAGGCATTTGTTCCTAGAACAGATTGGCTGCTGTGGCACCGCGTGAACTAGTCGCACAGGCTTCCCCCAATGGCTCGTTACCACCCGTCTTGCAAGGGGGGAGAGGGCTGCCTTGTGTAATGAAGAACTGCTTGCGGTGAAATGGAGAGACAAGCGTGACGTTTACATGCTCTCCTCCATTCACGCAGACACGACAATACAAATTGAACGAACAATCAGTGTCATTGAAAGCCCCTCTGTGTCCACAACTATAATTTGCTCTTGGGAGGGGTGGACTTCAATGACCAGATGTTGGCTCCGTATTTAGTTTCCCGACTCACCAGACGCTGGTATAAGAAGGTGTCTGTATATTTAATTCAATTGGCTCTGTATAATAGTTTTGTTCTCTACAGTAAGGCTGGGAGAACAGGATCCTTCCTCAAATTTCAGGAAGAGATCATCGAGAACCTCCTGTATCCAGGAGGTTCCGTGGCCCCATCCACCAGTGTAGTTAGCCATCTACACGAGCGACATTTCCCCAGTGTCGTTGCCGGTACCTCAACCCAACCGTCACCCCGAAAAAGATGTCGTGTCTGTAGCAGGAGTGGAATAAGGCGTGACACCCGCTATTTCTGTCCTGACTGCCCTGACCACCCTGCCCTATGCTTTGGAGAGTGTTTCCGGAAGTACCACACACAGGTACACTTAGCATATGGATCACATCTCACAGGACAGGCACACAGGGCTATTAGGGCCCATTCACACAGAGCTGCTGCAAACCTTTCCTTTCACCTGGGGCAAAGTGCATAATGTACTTCGCCACATCTTTGGGCGATTTGTGCTTTGCACATTGTCCCATGGGGAAGGAGAGGTTTGTCCTATAAAGGTAAAAAATAAAAATAAATCAACAGTAAGCAAAAAAGTTAACGTTATGTTCAAAAAGTTAAAGTTTATATGTTCTGTTCAAAAGTTATTATAAAGTTAATAAATTTATTGCGTTGCAGCCTGGTTTTTTCTTTTTTGTTTTGTTTTTTTTACCTTCCAGGTGGACCAACCGATCGACTAGCTGCAGCACTGATGTGCATTTTGACAGAAGCATTGCGCTGCTGTCAGATTACACAAAAGTCGGTGTATGCGGCGCTGCAAGGCGAGATTTCTCCTCTGCAGTAAAAGATACGTGTGCCGAGGCATATGAGCTGAGGAGGCGGCGATGTTCATATTCTTTGGCAAACACGTTGTGTATATATATAAAAAAAATCCCGGCAATTATTTATTCATCCACATCGATTGATGTGAATGGAGAAATTGGGTTTGCCAGGGCATACGAGCTAAGTGGGAATGGATGTTGGGCGGAGCTCCTATGTCCTGGCAGACGCCTTTCCCCTTCTTTTTTTTTTTGGCAGAGATTTTTTCATCCACATTGATCGATGCGAATGAAGAAATCTGTGCCGTTCATTTTTTCTTTCAGCCCAGAGGCTGAACGGAAAAAAAAAAATCTCATTACCTGTATGCTCAATATGAGGAGAATAGCAGAAACTCATAATGCTGGCCATACATGTAATGATTGTGGAGACCCTCAAATGCCAGGGCAGTACAAACACCCCACAAATGACCCCAGTTTTGGAAAGAAGACACCCCAAGGTATTCGCTGAGGGGCATATTGAGTCCATGAAAGATTGACATTTTTGTCTCAAGTTAGCGGAAAGGGAGACTTTGTGAGAAAAAACAAAACAAACTTTTTTTTCCGCTAACTTGCGCCCCAAATTTTTTTTTCCTAGGAACTCGGCATGCCCCTCATTGAATACCTTGGGGTGTCTTCTTTCCAAAATGGGGTCACATGTGGGGTATTTATACTGCCCTGGCTTTTTAGGGGCCCTAAAGCGTGAGAAGAAGTCTGGGATCCAAATGTCTAAAAATGCCCTCCAAAAAGGAATTTGGGCACCTTTGCGCATCTAGGCTGCAAAAAAGTGTCACATATGTGGTATCGCCGTACTCAGGAGAAGTTGAGGAATGTATTTTGGGGTGTCATTTTACATATACCCATGCTGGGCGAGATAAATATCTTGGTCAAATGCCAACTTTGTATAAAAAAATGGGAAAAGTTGTCTTTTGCCGAGATATTTCTCTCACCCAGCATGAGTATATGTAAAAAGACACCCTAAAACACATTGCCCTACTTCTTCTGAGTATGGCGATACCACATGTGTAACACTTTTTTACAGCCTAGGTGGGCAAAGGGGCCCACATTCCAAAGAGCACCTTTCGGATTTCACAGGCCATTTTTTACAGATTTTGGTTTCAAACTACTTCACACGCATTTGGGCCCCTAAAATGCCAGGGCAGTATAACTACCACAAAAGTGACCCCATTTTGGAAAGAAGACACCCCAAGGTATTCCGTGAGGGGCATGGCAAATTCATAAAATTTTTAAATTTTTGGCACAAGTTAGCGGAAAATGATGTTTTTTTAGTTTTTTTTTTGCTTACAAAGTCTCATATTCCACTAACTTGTGACAAAAAATAAAAACTTCAATGAACTCACTATGCCCATCACGAAATACCTTGGGGTGTCTTCTTTCCAAAATGGGGTCACTTGTGGGGTAGTTATACTGCCCTGGCATTTTAGGGTCCCAAATGCGTGCAAAGTAGTTTGAAATCAAAATCTGTAAAAAATGGCCAGTGAAATCCGAAAGGTGATCTTTGGAATGTGGGCGCCTTTGCCCACCTAGGCTGCAAAAAAGTGTCACACATGTGGTATCGCTGTACTCAGGAGAAGTTGGGGAATGTGTTTTGGGGTGTCATTTTACATATACCCATGCTGGGTGAGATAAATATCTCGGCAAAAGACAACTTTTCCCATATTTTTATACAAAGTTGGCATTTGACCAAGATATTTATCTCACCCAGCATTTTGAAAAATTTTACAACTGAAAGTAAAAATGTCATTTTTTTGTAAACATTTCGTTAAATTTCGATTAATAACAAAAAAAGTTAAAATGTCAGCAGTAGAGTTGAGCGAACACCTGGATGTTCGGGTTCGAGAAGTTCGGCCGAACATCCCGGAAATGATCGGGTTTGGGATCCGAACCCGACCCGAACTTCGTCCCGAACCCGAACCCCATTGAAGTCAATGGGGACCCGAACTTTTCGGCACTAAAAAGGCTGTAAAACAGCCCAGGAAAGGGCTAGAGGGCTGCAAAAGGCAGCAACATGTAGGTAAATCCCCTGCAAACAAATGTGGATAGGGAAATGAATAAAAATAAAAATAAAATAAATAAAAATTAACCAATATCAATTGGAGAGAGGTCCCATAGCAGAGAATCTGGCTACACGTCACCCACCACTGTAACAGTCCATTGTCATATATTTAGGCCCAGGCACTTAGGCAGAGGAGAGAGGTCCCGTAACAGAGAATCTGGCTTCATGTCAGCAGAGAATCAGTCTTCATATCATAGCAGAGAATCATGCTTCACGTCACCCAACATTGTAACAGTCCATTGTCATATATTTAGGCCCAGGCACCCAGGCAGACTAGAGAGGTCCCGTAAGAGAGAATCTGGCTTCATGTCAGCAGAGAATCAGTCTTCATATCATAGCAGAGAATCATGCTTCACGTCACCCAACACTGGAACAGTCCATTGTCAGATATTTAGGCCCAGGCACCCAGGCAGAGGAGAGAGGTCCCGTAACAGAGAATCTGGCTTCATGTCAGCAGAGAATCAGAATTCATATCATAGCAGAGAATCATGCTTCACGTCACCCAACACTGGAAATGTCCATTGTCAGATATTTAGGCCCAGGCACCCAGGCAGAGGAGAGAGGTCCCGTAACAGAGAATCTGGCTTCATGTCAGCAGAGAATCAGTCTTCATATCATAGCAGAGAATCATGCTTCACGTCACCCAACACTGGAACAGTCCATTGTCAGATATTTAGGCCCAGGCACCCAGGCAGAGGAGAGAGTTCCCGTAACAGAGAATCTGGCTTCATGTCAGCAGAGAATCAGTCTGCATTTCATAGCAGAGAATCATGCTTCACGTCACCCACCACTGTAACAGTCCATTGTCATATATTTAGGCCCCGGCACCCAGGCAGAGGAGAGAGGTCCCGTAACAGAGAATCTGGCTTCATGCCAGCCGAGAATCAGTCTTCATATCATAGCAGAGAATCATGCTTCACGTCACCCACCACTGTAACAGTCCATTGTCATATATTTAGGCCCCGGCACCCAGGCAAAAGATAGAGGTCCCGTAACAGAGAATCTGGCTTCATGTCAGCAGAGAATCAGTCTTCATATCATAGCAGAGAATCATGCTTCACGTCACCCACCACTGTAACAGTCCATTGTCATAAATTTAGGCCCCGGCACCCAGGCAGAGGAGAGAGGTCCCGTAACAGAGAATCTGGCTTCATGTCAGCAGAGAATAAGTCTTCATGTCATAGCAGAAAATCAGGCTTCACGTCACCCAACATTGTAACAGTCCATTGTCATATATTTAGGCCCAGGCACCCAGGCAGAGGAGAGAGGTCCCGTAAGAGAGAATCAGTCTTCATATCATAGCAGAGAATCAGTCTTCATATCATAGCAGAGAATCATGCTTCACGTCACCCAACACTGGAACAGTCCATTGTCAGATATTTAGGCCCAGGCACCCAGGCAGAGGAGAGAGGTCCCGTAACAGAGAATCTGGCTTCATGTCAGCAGAGAATCAGTCTGCATGTCATAGCAGAGAATCAGGCTTCACGTCACCCAACACTGGAACAGTCCATTGTCATAAATTTAAGCCCCGGCACCCAGGCAGAGGAGAGAGGTTCCGTAGCAGAGAATCTGGCTTCATGTCAGCAGAGAATCAGTCTTCATATCATAGCAGAGAATCATGCTTCACGTCACCCACCACTTTAACAGTCCATTGTCATAAATTTAGGCTCCGGCACCAAGGCAGAGGAGAGAGGTCCCGTAACAGAGAATCTGGCTTCATGTCAGCAGAGAATCAGTCTTCATATCATAGCAGAGAATCATACTTCACGTCACCCACCACTGTAACAGTCCATTTTCATATTTAGGCCCCGGCACCCAGGCAGAGGAGAGAGGTCCCGTAACAGAGAATCTGGCTTCATGTCAGCAGAGAATCAGTCTTCATATCATAGCAGAGAATCATGCTTCACGTCACCCACCATTGTAACAGTCCATTGTCATAAATTTAGGCCCCGGCACCCAGGCAGAGGAGAGAGGTCCCGTAACAGAGAATCTGGCTTCATGTCAGCAGAGACTCAGTCTGCATGTCATAGCAGAGAATCAGGCTTCACATCAGCCACCAATGTAACAGTCCATTGTCATATATTTAGGCCCCGGCACCCAGGCAGAGGATAGAGGTCCCGTAACAGAGAATCTGGCTTCATGTCAGCAGAGAATCAGTCTTCATATCATAGCAGAGAATCATGCTTCACGTCACCCAACACTGGTACAGTCCATTGTCAGATATTTAGGCCCAGGCACCCAGGCATAGGAGAGAGGTCCCGTAACAGAGAATCTGGCTTCACGTCAGCAGAGAAACAGTCTTCATGTCATAGCAGAGAATCAGGCTTCATGTCACCCACCACTGTAACAGTACATTGTCAGATATTTAGGCTCCGGCACCCAGACAGAGGAGAGGTTCATTCAACTTTGGGTTGCCCCGCAATATAATGGTAAAATGAAAATAAAAATAGGATTGAATGAGGAAGTGCCCTGGAGTACAATAATATATGGTTAAGGGGAGGTAGTTAATGTCTAATCTGCACAAGGGATGGACAGGTCCTGTGGGATCCATGCCTGGTTCATTTTTATGAACGTCAGCTTGTCCACATTGGCTGTAGACAGGCGGCTGCGTTTGTCTGTAATGACGCCCCCTGCCGTGCTGAATACACGTTCAGACAAAACGCTGGCCGCCGGGCAGGCCAGCACCTCCAAGGCATAAAAGGCTAGCTCTGGCCACGTGGACAATTTAGAGACCCAGAAGTTAAATGGGGCCGAACCATCAGTCAGTACGTGGAGGGGTGTGCACACGTACTGTTCCACCATGTTAGTGAAATGTTGCCTCCTGCTAACACGTTGCATATCAGGTGGAGTTGCAGTTAGCTGTGGCGTGTTGACAAAACTTTTCCACATCTCTGCCATGCTAACCCTGCCCTCAGAGGAGCTGGCCGTGACACAGCTGCCTTGGCGACCTCTTACTCCTCCTCTGCCTTGGCCTTGGGCTTCCACTTGTTCCCTTGTGACATTTGGGAATGCTCTCAGTAGCGCGTCTACCAACGTGCGCTTGTACTCGCGCTTCTTCTTATCACGCTCCAGTGCAGGAAGTAAGGTGGGCACATTGTCTTTGTACCGTGGATCCAGCAGGGTGGCAACCCAGTAGTCCGCACACATTAAAATGTGGGCAACTCTGCTGTCGTTGCGCAGGCACTGTACCATGTAGTCGCTCATGTGTGCCAGGCTGCCCAGAGGTAAGGACAAGCTGTCCTCTGTGGGAGGCGTATCGTCAGCGTCCTGCGTTTCCCCCCAGCCACTCACCAGTGATGGGCCCGAGCTGCGTTGGGTGCCACCCCGCTGTGACCATGCTTCATCCTCATCCTCCTCCACCTCCTCCTCATCCTCGTCCTCCTCGTCCTCCATTTGTACCTGGCCTCTGCTGTTGCAAAAAACCTCCCTCTGAGTCTCTTCGAAGAGACTGGCCTGAAAATGCTAAAAATGACCCCTCTTCCTCCTCCTCCTGGGCCACCTCCTCTTCCATCATCGCCCTAAGTGTTTTCTCAAGGAGACATAGAAGTGGTATTGTAACGCTGATATCGGCGTCATCGCCACTGGCCATGTTGGTGGAGTACTCGAAAAAACGCAACAGGGCACACAGGTCTCGCATGGAGGCCCAGTCATTGGTGGTGAAGTGGTGCTGTTCCGCAGTGCGACTGACCCGTGCGTGCTGCAGCTGAAACTCCACTATAGCCTGCTGCTGCTCGCACAGTCTGTCCAGCATGTGCAAGGTGAAGTTCCACCTGGTGGGCACGTCGCATCTGAGGCGGTGAGCGGGAAGGCCGAAGTTACGCTGTAGCGCAGACAGGCGAGCAGCAGCAGGATGTGAACGCCGGAAGCGTGAACAGACGGCCCGCACTTTATGCAGCAGCTCTGACATGTCGGGGTAGTTGTGAATGAACTTCTGCACCACCAAATTCAGCACATGTGCCAAGCAAGGGATGTGCGTCAAACCGGCTAGTCCCAGAACTGCAACGAGATTTCGCCCATTATCGCACACCACCAGGCCGGGCTTGAGGCTCACCGGCAGCAACCACTCGTCGGTCTGTTGTTCTATACCCCGCCACAACTCCTGTGCGGTGTGGGGCCTGTCCCCCAAACATGTGAGTTTCAGAATGGCCTGCTGACGTTTACACCGGGCTGTGCTGAAGTTGGTGGTGAAGGTGTGTGGCTGACTGGATGAGCAGGTGGAAGAAGAGGAGGAGGAAGCCGAGTAGGAGGAGGAGGCAACAGGAGGCAAAGAATGTTGCCCTGCGATCCTTGGCGGCGGAAGGACGTGCGCCAAACAGCTCTCCGCCTGGGGCCCAGCCGCCACTACATTTACCCAGTGTGCAGTTAGGGAGATATAGCGTCCCTGGCCGTGCTTACTGGTCTACGTATCTGTGGTTAGGTGGACCTTGCCACAGATGGCGTTGCGCAGTGCACACTTGATTTTATCGGATACTTGGTTGTGCAGGGAAGGCACGGCTCTCTTGGAGAAGTAGTGGCGGCTGGGAACAACATACTGTGGGACCGCAAGCGACATGAGCTGTTTGAAGCTGTCTGTGTCCACCAGCCTAAATGACAGCATTTCATAGGCCAGTAGTTTAGAAATGCTGGCGTTCAGGGCCAGGGATTGAGGGTGGCTAGGTGGGAATTTACGCTTTCTCTCAAATGTTTGTGAGATGGAGAGCTGAACGCTGCCGTGTGACATGGTTGAGATGCTTGGTGACGGAGGTGGTGGTGTTGGTGGTACATCCCCTGTTTGCTGGGCGGCAGGTGCCAACGTTCCTCCAGAGGCGGAGGAAGAGGCCGAGGCGGCAGCAGCAAAAGAGGCCGAGGTGGCAGCAGCAGAAGAGGTAGCAGGGGGAGCCTGAGTGACTTCCTTGTTTTTAAGGTGTTTACTCCACTGCAGTTCATGCTTTGCATGCAGGTGCCTGGTCATGCAGGTTGTGCTAAGGTTCAGAACGTTAATGCCTCGCTTCAGGCTCTGATGGCACAGCGTGCAAACCACTCGGGTCTTGTCGTCATCACATTGTTTGAAGAAGTGCCATGCCAGGGTACTCCTTGAAGCTGCCTTTGGGGTGATCGGTCCCAGATGGCGGCGGTCAGTAGCAGGCGGAGTCTCTTGGCGGCGGGTGTTATGCTTTTGCCCACTGCTCCCTCTTTTGCTACGCTGTTGGCTCGGTGTCACCACTGCCTCTTCCTCCGAACTGTGAAAGTCAGTGGCACGACCTTCATTCCATGTGGGGTCTATGATCTCATCGTCCCCTGCATCGTCTTTCACCCAGTCTTCCTCCCTGACCTCCTGTTCAGTCTGCACACTGCAGAAAGACGCAGCAGTTGGCACCTGTGTTTCGTCATCATCAGAGACGTGCTGAGGTGGTATTCCCATGTCCTCATCATCAGGAAACATAAGTGGTTGTGCATCAGTGCATTCTATGTCTTCCACCACTGGGGAAGGGCTAGGTGGATGCCCTTGGGAAACCCTGCCAGCAGAGTCTTCAAACAGCATAAGAGACTGCTGCATAACTTGAGGCTCAGACAGTTTCCCTGGTATGCATGGGGGTAATGTGACAGACTGATGGGCTTGGTTTTCAGGCGCCATCTGTGCGCTTTCTGCAGAAGACTGGGTGGGAGATAATGTGAACGTGCTGGATCCACTGTCGGCCACCCAATTGACTAATGCCTGTACCTGCTCAGGGCTTAACATCCTTAGAACGGCATTGGGCCCCACCAAATATCGCTGAAAATTCTGGCGGCTACTGGGTCCTGAGGTAGTTGGTACACTAGGACGTGTGGATGTGGCAGAACGGCCACGTCCTCTCCCAGCACCAGAGGGTCCACTAACACCACCACGACCATGTCCGCGTCCTTTACTAGATGTTTTCCTCATTGTTATCGTTCACCACAACAACAAAAATATTATTTGGCCCAATGTATTGAATTCTAATTCAGGCCCTTTTTTACAGACACCTAACACTATCTGGCTATCTATTTAGGTACCGTATTACACTAAAACAGGCACAGCAGTAACCACAGATTTAGCTGAATATAAATTTGAGGCCTATTATTTAGGCGCTGGGTGACAGGTATACGTTTACGGACAGAATTAGACTTGGATATGCACAGTAGCGTGTGTGTGTGAAGTTATTGAGAATGACCCTATCAGCACCTTGAATCTAATATACCCTTTTAGTGATAGATTTAAAGTAGGCCTGATACAGCAGAAACTACTAATTTAGAGAATTGCTAAATTGGGAATTGTATTTCAACCCAGAACAAAAACTGTGCTTTGACGGACACTAAATAACTTGCCCAGCCACAGCAATAACCACAGATTTAGCTGACTATAAAATTGAGGCCTATTATTTAGGCGCTGGGTGACAGGTATACGTTTACGGACAGAATTAGACTTGGATATGCACAGTAGCGTGTGTGGGAAGTTATTGAGAATGACCCTATCAGCACCTTGAATCTAATATACCCTTTTAGGGATAGATTTAAAGTAGGCCTGATACAGCAGAAACCACTAATTTAGAGAATTGCTAAATTGGGAATTGTAATTCAACCCCGAACAAAAACTGTGCTTTGACGGACACTAAATAACTTGCCCAGCCACAGCAATAACCACTGATTTAGCTGACTATAAATTTAAGGCCTATTATTTAGGCGCTGGGTGACAGGTATACGTTTACAGACAGAATTAGACTGGGATATGCACAGTAGCGTGTGTGTGAAGTTATTGAGAATGACCCTATCAGCACCTTGAATCTAATATGCCCTTTTAGGGATAGATTTAAAGTAGGCCTGATACAGCAGAAACCACTAATTTAGAGAATTGCTAAATTGGGAATAGTTTTTTTAACCCAGAACAAAAACTGTGCTTTGACGGACACTAAATAACTTGACCAGCTACAGCAATAACCACAGATTTAGCTGACTATAAATTTGAGGCCTATTATTTAGGCGCTGGGTGACAGGTATACGTTTACAGACAGAATTAGACTGGGATATGGCCAAAAAATAAACACACTATTGAGGGTTAAATGCACTTGGTGACAGGCTCAGCTTGCCCCTGATGTAGTATATGGCCAAAAAATAACCACACTATTGATGGTTAAATGCACTTGGTGTGACAGCTTAACCCTGATGTAGGATATAGCCAAAAAACAACCACACTATTGAGGGTTAAATGCACTTGGTGACAGCTTTCCCCTGATGTAGTATATGGCCAAAAAATAACCACACTATTGATGGTTAAATGCACTTGGTGTGACAGCTTGACCCTGATGTAGGATATAGCCAAAAAACAACCACACTATTGAGGGTTAAATGCACTTGGTGACAGGCTCAGCTTGCCCCTGATGTAGTATATGGCCAAAAAATAACCACACTATTGATGGTTAAATGCGCTTGGTGTGACAGCTTGACCGATGTAGGATATAGCCAAAAAACAACCACACTATTGAGGGTTAAATGCACTTGGTGACAGCTTGCCCCTGATGTAGTATATGGCCAAAAAATAACCACACTATTGATGGTTAAATGCACTTGGTGTGACAGCTTGACCCTGATGTAGGATATAGCCAAAAAATAACCACACTATTGAGGGTTAAATGTACTTGGTGGCAGCTTGTGCTGGCGCACCACAAGACACAAAATGGCCGCCGATCACCCCAGAAAAAAGTGAATGAAAAACGCTCTGGGCAGCCTAAAAACAGTGAGCAATTGAATAGCAGCAGTTAAATGATCCACAGCTGCAGATCAATCACTGAATGAAGTCTTTTGGAGGAGTTAATAACTGCCTAATCTCGCCCTAACGTCGCAGCTGCAACCTCTCCCTACACTGATCAGAGCAGAGTGACGGGCGGCACTACGTGACTCCAGCTTAAATAGAGGCTGGGTCACATGCTGCACTGGCCAATCACAGCAATGCCAATAGTAGGCATGGCTGTGACGGCCTCTTGGGGCAAGTAGTATGACGCTTGTTGATTGGCTGCTTTGCAGCCTTTCAAAAAGCGCCAAGAAAGCGACGAACAGTATACAGTACGGGTTCGCTCATCCCTAGTCAGCAGCAATGAAATACCACCAAATGAAAGCTCTATTAGTGAGAAGAAAAGGAGGTAAAATTCATTTGGGTGGTAAGTTGCATGACCGAGCAATAAACGGTGAAAGTAGTGTAGTGCAGCATTGTAAAAAGTGGTCTGGTCATTAAGGGTGTTTAAGCTAGGGGGGCTGAGGTGGTTAATAGTGACATGTGGCCACAATAGTGGTGGCAATAGTAGTAGCATAACATAGAACAGACCAAGCAGTAAATGTGTGTGTGCCTGTTTAGGAATAATAGAAGTAGGAGTAGGGACATCTGTATAGTAATGGTAGTGGAAGCATGGAGATTAGCAGCAGGAAGCAGTAGCTGTGGTGGTGGCAGCAGGCATACAGTGACAGACATTATAGTAGGCAAGCAGACAGCAGGAGTGGCATGATGGAAGCAACAGCAGCCATGAGGTATGGAACATGGTGGTAGGATGGCCGACAGCAGAAATGGCATCATGATGGCAGCAGCCAAACAGTATGGAACATGATAGTAGCAAGGTAGGCAGTGACCATGGCATGATGGGGCACCATCGGCAAGTGCAGATCTATTTGTCAGCCTCCACCAGAGGTGTGTGAAAATCTTCATAGATTTATGCATCATTCACTTTCGCAAAAGTGATGTTTTGTACACTTGTGCAGGACATCTTTATATGTTTTGGTGTCACAATTCCACCTATCATGCTCTCTGAGATGACATTGGAGGCTGAGCAAGACTGTACAGATAGAACATACTGGCACAGTTCCAGCCACTGTTACAATCTGCTTGCCCAGAAGTCCATCGGGTCAAGGAACACTGTATGTGCCAGAGAAAAGTCCAAAGTCCAGGTAGAACTGAACCTAGGTTTGAAGGTGGTATATCTCTATTTGCTGATTTGCATCATCCTGGCAAGGCACATGGAGAAATTTCTCCATCATGTTGATGATACTGTACTGGCTGCTGCTACAGCTGCTGCTTGTGGAAGCGGAGACAGAGTCATATGGTTAACCCTGCAATGAGTGGGGTGGGACTAGTGACAGACAGGGTCCTTCCAGTCAGACACAAGTGTTTTTTTTTTTTTTCTCCTCATTTGCTGATGGTTGCTGAACAGGTGAGGGGAAGGGAGGGGGGAGTCGCGGGTTTAGGGGGATATCAAAGTGAAAAATTGTACTTTTGATATTCTTTTGTATACTGTAATACCACGCTTTGGCATTTGGTTGTCACTGTCATTTTTGTATGTTATAAAACTGATGTAAAAACAAGTGATTTCATCATGGCTGCTGTTATCATTATCATCATCAGCCTCATCCTTCACAAGCGACTCCTCTTCCTCTTCCAGTGGCAGCTTCTCATCATCCACTTCCTCCTCCATGGGACTTTCTCAGTGTAGATCCTAAACAGCTAGAGGTCGACCAACAAGACAAGTATGCTGTTCTTCTTCCGCTTTCACTTGTTGCATCAGCATGAGAAATATGCTCTAAGAATATTTGGGGGGGGGGGGGGCGGTGACATCTTTCATGCCACAGTTGTCACTACTGCCAAATCTGGTGGCCACTTTGAAGGGCCTGAGTATGCAACATGCATCTTTGATGAGCTGCCACTGCTTGACCTCGAAACAATACATGCTCCCTGCTGAAATGCTCTGGTGCATGAAGACATCATTCTCCGATTAACCCTGCTCATACAGATGCTCTAGCATATGCAAGATGAAATTCCAGAACCTTGCAATGTCGCAGATCAAGCTTTTTAATAGCAGAACATTCTGTTGCTGCAAGTCCAGGAGGGCATTCTTGCTGCAGGTGCGTAGCTAAAATGTCATGGGCCCTGGTGCAAGAGTTCATCCTGGGCCCCCTTCCCTCAGTGCTTTGTGGCCAGGGGCAGGGAAGCACATAGCCTTCGTGCTGCCTGAGGCAAAAATTGAAACGGCAACCCTCCCCATGCCAAATTCTTGACCTAACCCATTTCCTCCAGCCAGAGGTGTAACTTGACCAGCATGCACATTCTATAATACCGGTGTCTTCTTATGTGGCACAAGGGTCTTTGGGGCCCCCTCAGGCTCCTGGGCCCGGTAGCGACTGCTACCTCTGCACCCCCTATAGCTACACCCCTGCCTTGCTGCTTAAGAATGTTTGAAATGCTAGGACAGTCTCCTGGACATGACCTTCACCCTCTACAAGCCACTGTACTTTTCTAAACAGTGTTGCAAGACTAAATTTATCACTAATGCTATGAAGAGAGCTTGTGTCATTTCTTCCAAATGCAGTGCTGTTACCATACCCATTGTATTTTGCAGGGAGACAGCCATTGAGATGTTTGGTGCTTGATATACTTTAGAAAATGATCATGATCAGCTGTGCAGCTACTCACACCAAAACTGATCAGCTCTAACATGGCATGGCAACGCTTCCCTGTACAAATATGATAGGAGGGAGAGGGAGTGTGGGTATTGCTCTCTCTTGCTTCTGTTGGGGGTCACAAGGATGTCCATAAAGGAGGATGTACAGGGGGTAAATTAGCAGCTGCTGTGGTATCCAGACTGTCAAAAATGTTGCGGGGTCAATCGGACCTGGACTTCTTGATGTGGTGCTGTCACACCTCAAACAAAAATGACCCAGTGGAAAATGGAAGACGTTATGTGGCCTGTGACACAGGAGGAAAGGATTGCATTGATTAAGATGGTGGTCCTCCCTATTGCATTATATCCTCTGACAGCATGCCCGATATGGATTGATGACTCCACTTTTGGATTAGTGGACAAATTGATGAACGACTTAATCTGGGGGGTATTCTCTCAAGGGATTTCCAGGGGCCATGTGGGGACATTTTTTCTGTCTTGGAGACTGGTCATTTGGACATGAGGAAAAAACAATGTTTGATTAGTGATACACTAAACAAGATTTGGAATAAGATAAAAAAATTACTGGGTGAGACATTCCCTACTCACTTTACTCCCCTTTGGCACAATTATAATTTAAAAGAATTTAAGTCAATTGTAGACTATAAATATTGGAATTCACGCGGAATTAACCGCTTAACTCATATAATATCACACGGTAATATTATCCCTTTAGATGCACTAATAAAAGGTACACCGTCTTTCTTAGATAGATATAGGTATGCACAAATTAGTCACGCATATATGAGCACTCAGGACAAAAATTTATTGGCCATTAGGACAAGCCCCTTTTTGGATTATTGTTTTAGATTTAAGGATACTCAACTTACACTCTCTCAAATATATCATAAACTCCGGGACCGTTTGGGGGAAATAACCACATTTAAAAGTGAGGGAGGCTGGGAAGCTGAATTGCGCGAGGGGAACAGCTTGTAATGGGATATCGTATATCAAAACATAAAAAAAGTATCGATCTCTCAGAAATACAGATTGATACAGTTCAAGATTGTTCACCGCCTATACTACTCCCCCTCCTTCCTCGCCAAGATATACAAGGAAAGGAAGGACCTGTGTTGGAAATGTTCGTCAGAAAATGCGGAGTTAAGTCACCTACTATGGGATTGTCCGGAAGTGTGGGGGTATTGGACTAGCATTTATGAGGAACTATATAAAAGATATAAGATCAAATTGAAGCAAAGTTTTACGCAGGCAATATTGGGTCTCTTCCCCCGCTCTGAACTGACCCCCTACCAATTACGAGTTAGCATTGAAAGTTTTATGGTCGCAAAAGCCTTGATAATTAAATATTGGGGTACGAAGAATAGTACTAGCTTTAATGAATGGAGGGCTCGGTTAGACACCATTGAGGCCTATAGAAGAATGGCAAGGAAATTGGAGTGATGGCTCCCTGCGGGGGCAGGCTCCCTTACTCGCTTCAGGCCCCCAGGATCCCTTATATTGGGAATTTCTGGATGCAGAAGTTAAGGTAGATATTAAAATGCGGATGGACCCCGCAGCAGGGAAGCAAAAGGGATGGGGTGAGTTAAAAGGAACAAGTGTATTAACTTGTATAAAGTATATTTGTAAATTTTAATTGGTTGATATGAGAATTTCTATATTTGTTCCAGAAAATAATAAAGGATTTAAAAAAAAAAAAAAAAGACGTTATGTGGCAAGCAAAAGTTTGGGCATCCCTGGTCAGAATTATGGTTATTGTGAACAGTTAATCAAGTTGAAGATGAAATGATCTCCAAAAGGCATAAAGTTAAAGATTACACATTCCCTTTCTATTTTAAGCAAAAACAATTTTTTATTTTGATCTTTTACATTTTCAAAATAACAAAAAAAGGAAATGAACTTGAAGCAATTAATTTTTTGCTCATATTGCATGGTTAGTACCTAATAGCACCTCATTTGGCACGTATAACAGCTCGTTAATGTTTTTTTTTAGCCAGCCAAGAGTCTTTGAACTATTCTTCCTTGAACAAAAGTCTTCCAATTCTGTGATATTCCTGTGCCATCTTGCATGCATTGCTCTTTTGAGGTCTATCAGCAGATTTTTTATTATGTTCCGATCAAGGAGATTCCAAGAAGGCCATATTTTTGCAGATGTTGCTAAAAAGTAGAACAACCTACCACAACTCCAGATGCTGCTAGATCTTCCTGAAGGTCTTTTTCAGTCAAGCAGGGGTTCTTATTTGCCTTCGTAGAAATCCTACGAGCAGCGGTCTCTGAAATATTTCTTGGTCTTCCAGACCTTCTCTTGACTTCCACTTTTCCTTTTAACTTCCACTTCTTAATTACATTTGAAACTGAGGAAATAGCAACCTAAAAATGCTTTGCTATCTTCTTATAGCCTTCTCCTGCTTTGTGGGCCTCAACCATTTTCATTTTCAGATTGTTAGGTAGCTGCATTGAAGAACCTATGGCTGCTGTTTTTTGGATAAGGTTAGAGGAGCCTTTATGAAGTTTTGAAATTTTTATCATCTGGCCTCTCCTAATGATGATTTTGAACAAGTCTCAACCCTAATGGGCAATGTAAGGTCTGAGACCTCAGTCAAAGTTATCTACAAACCGGATTCCAAAAAAGTTGGGACACTAAACAAATGGTGAATAAAAACTGAATGCAATGATGTGGAGATGGCAAATGTCAATATTTTATTTGTAATAGAACGTAGATGACAGATCAAACGTTTAATCTGAGTAAATGTATCATTTTAAAGGAAAAATGCGATTCAAATTTTCACAGTGTCAACAAATCCCCAAAAAGTTGGGACAAGTAGCAATAAGGGGCTGGAAAAAGTTAATTTGAGCATAACGAAGAGCTGGAAGACTAATTAACACTAATTAGGTCAATTGGCAACATGATTGGGTATAAAAAGAGCTTCTCAGAGTGGCAGTGTCTCTCAGAAGCCAAGATGGGTAGAGGATCACCAATTCCCACAATGTTGTGCAGAAAGATAGTGGAGCAATATCAGAAAGGTGTTACCCAGCGAAAAATTGCAAAGACTTTGCATCTATCATCATCAACTGTGCGTAACATCATCTGAAGATTTAGAGAATCTGGAACAATCTCTGTGCGCAAGGGTCAAGGCCGTAAAACCATACTGGATGCCCGTGATCTCCGTGCCCTTAAACGACACTGCACGACAAACAGGAATGCTACTGTAAAGGAAATCACAGAATGGGCTCAGGAATACTTCCAGAAACCATTGTCAGTGAACACAATCTACCGTGCCATCCGCCGTTGCCAGCTGAAACTCTACAGTGCAAAGAAGAAGCCATTTCTAAGCAAGATCCACAAGCTCAGGCGTTTTCACTGGGCCAGGGATCATTTAAAATGGAGTGTGGCAAAATGGAAGACTGTTCTGTGGTCAGACGAGTCACGATTCGAAGTTCTTTTTGGAAATCTGGGACGCCATGTCATCCAGACCAAAGAGGACAAGGACAACCCAAGTTGTTATCAACGCTCAGTTCAGAAGCCTGCATCTCTGATGGTATGGGGTTGCATGAGTGCGTGTGGCATGGGCAGCTTGCATGTCTAGAAAGGCACCATCAATGCAGAAAAATATATTCAGGTTCTAGAACAACATATGCTCCCATCCAGACGTCATCTCTTTCAGGGAAGACCCTGCATTTTTCAACAAGATAATGCCAGACCACATTCTGCATCAATCACACCATCATGGCTGCGTAGCAGAAGGATCCGGGTACTGAAATAGCCAGTCTGCAGTCCAGATCTTTCACCTATAGAGAACATTTGGCGCATCATAAAGAGGAAGGTGCAACAAAGAAGGCCCAAGACGATTGAACAGTTAGAGGCCTGTATTAGACAAGAATGGGAGAGCATTCCTATTTCTAAACTTGAGAAACTGGTCTCCTCGGTCCCCAGACGTCTGTTGAGTGTTGTAAGAATAAGGGGAGATGCCACAGAGTGGTGAAAATGGCCTTGTCCCAACTTTTTGGGGATTTGTTGACACCATGAAATTCTGATTCAACATATTTTTCCCTTAAAATGGTACATTTTCTCAGTTTAAACTTTTGTTCTGTGATTTATGTTCTATTCTGAATAAAATATTAGAAGTTGGCACCTCCACATCATTTCATTCAGTTTTTATTCACGATTTGCATAGTGTCCCAACTTTTTTGGAATCCGGTTTGTATATGCTCTGATTGTCTTGGGTTGCCATACTTTTGCAAGGTACTTCTTTCCTTTTATTCACTCTAAAATTGTGCAAAACCACAATATTAAACTGATATTACTTTGAATGTTTAAAAGTGTGTTTCATCCTAAATTGTATGCCTTATGGAGATCATTCCATCTTTAACTCGCTTAACCGTTCACAGAAACAGTCATTTTTACCAGGGGGGCCCAAACTTTTGCATACCACTGTATGTTCCCTGCCTGTAACAGCTGCGCCAGGTGTTCACCTTGGCTTGCACATTGCTGTAAAGCAAAAATTGCAAAGAGCAGCCCTTGTTCTCCACCATAGTATAAGGCAGGGGTGGCTTTTTTGGAGAAATAATGATAGCTAGGTATCTTCTTTTGAAGCTGACTGCATGCCATCAGCTCCCTAAACACAGAAGATTCTACTAAGTACGGTAGGGAAGCAACTGTACCACCGGCAACTTGGCCAGATGGAAGTTAAAGGGAACCTGTCATCAACTTTATGCTGCCCATACTAACGGCAGTATAAAGTAGAGACAGATGAGTTGATTTCAGTCTGTCATTTATAAGTTAAAAGTGAGTGGTTGCCGAGAACCAATATCACAATCATTGCAGACTAGGCCTGGAAAAGAGTCCCGGCCAACTGAGAAGAGTCATGATTATTCATGAATTCTTGCTCTCCCTGCCAACCTGATGAAGTAGATTTGACTCTTTTCAAGGCCTGGGCCGCAATGATTATGATGCTGTTTCTCAGAAACCACTTACTTTTAGCTTATGAATGACACACTGCTAATTCAGCATTTCTGTCACTAATTTATGCTGCCCTCAGTGAGGTCAGAATAAAGTTGGTGGTAGATTCCCTTTAAGTCTGTAGTGTTGTATACTGGACATACGTTATTGATAGTGGACAATGGAGTGGAGTAGGAACAGGAGGTGTAGACTAAGCAGTAGAAGCAGTGAATGATGCCAAGGACACTGTACTGTATGTGGATGCAGACTGGCTGCTTCAAGGAAGACCAGTAAAAGGAGGATACGCTAGTTGTTCTAGCTGGCGGATACTTCCAATTTCCCCCTGGATCAGGTGCTGCTGCTTCACGTTCTGTAATAGAGCCAAGGTGCCCACCGTGTACAGTTGTATTTAAATGCCCACAGCTTATTTTAGTCCAGTAGATTTTGCACACAGCAATATTTTTGTCTTCCAGCACTTTAGAGAAAAACTGCCAGATGGGAGCTACTACCACACTCTGAACAAAACTAGCAGCAGATGAGCTTGGCTTAGATCTGGCACGTTTTGAGCCTGATCCCACAGCATCAGCAGCATCACAAGTTCCAGAGCTGACCATAATAGAAGCATATCTGGCTTTGCAGTGTATTGGAAGGTTCTGGCTGTACGTTGCCTCTGCTCTTTATTGCTGCCTCTAACACAGTCACAACCCCCCTCCTTTGATGTTACCTTCTCTTTAACACTAAAATCCTGCACCTTGTCCTGTCCATTTTTATTACTGTGGCTTTGTATTTGCCCCACATGCCACTATCACTACCACTGCCTCTACTGCCACCACTGTGGCTAAAGGTGCCACTACTACCATCACCACTAACACAGTTATGAATGGGGTCTCCCGTCCCCGCTTAAACCTCCTCCACATGGCTGTCCAAACATTGACTGTTCTCACACAAGACATCAACAGGGAGATTATCTTGAGTATCTTCCATATCACATGAGGTTTTGTTGCCTCTTAGTAGGAAAAGAGAAGGTTCCACACTAGAAGGGAGCAGAGAAAACAGAGGTAATGCATCTGAAAGGATTCCCTGCGGCTGCAAGGAAAAGGAACAGGAGGAGTGTTTGAGAAAGGTGGCTTGTCTCCTGAAACATTGCAGGTGATATGTATCATGCTCTATCCACCTCCATGGCGAAATATACCACGTCCTTTGCTAACCAAGTACTTGAACTACTGCTAGCTGGATGGCTGGTGCTGCTACTGCTGCTATAACCCACATTCTGACTTTGGTAGGACAAGGCATGTCTTTTGTTTTGTACTCTTCTGTTTTCCAGACAGTTTATTATGAGGCCTACAGTTTCTCACAACAGTGAGTACACCTCTCACATTTTTGTAAATATTTTATATTTTTTCATGGCACACACTGAAGATACAATGTAAAGTAGTCAATGTACAGCTTGTATAACACACACTGTGTGATTTCACGCTGGAGGTAACCTGGCAGCTGTTTGCTGTGTGTTGGACTTTATGCCCTGTAATTGCCCATATGACCCCTGTAATTGCACATACGGCACATGTAGGTTAGCATTAGGGTTAAGCGCGAATATTTGAAAAGCTAATTTTTATCGTGAATATCGGCACTTTGAGAATTTGCGAATATTTAGAATATAGTGCTATATATTCGTAATGACGAATATTCTTTTTTTTTTTTTTTTTAAACACAGTACATATCAGGTGATCATCCCTCCCTTCTTATAGCTTGTGGGCCAACGAGAAGACTTTGTCACAGCTTAGCAACATCCCTAGAAACCAATAGAAAAGCTGCCTGCCCCTTACTATACAAGTTGCACGTATTGTGAAAAAAATATGCACATTATTAATTGCATTAAAATTTGCAAGCACAAATATATTGGAGCACTCTATGTGCATATAAAACTATTCTGCCGTGTCAACCATTTTCTCCAGTCTCAAGAAACTTATACCAGCTTGAAAAATAAAGCATAAGTGACCCACGCCGGTATTTTGCATGCATTATGCGAATAATACATTGCCGATTTTCACAATCAAGAATATAATCACGAATTCGCGAATTTATGACAAATATTCTACAAAATATTTGCAAAATATTGCAAATTTGAATATTGCCCCTGCCGCTCATCAATAGCTAGTGTTAGGTCCCGTGCCACTTTGAAATACCTTGACGGGGTGTGCGGGCTCCGGTGTGTTCCTAAGAATATATTGGTGAAAGTCTCATTTTAATATAAGTGTGAGGGTTTAGCCATAGATTGTCAATTACATTTACTATTGTAGTGCACAAACTTTTTTTGTAAATGTAATTTTTTTTTTTATTTGCCAATCACATCTGCACATTTGGCTATCATGTGCAGGATGTCTTCGTGATACATGTGGTCCACTGTGGGCAATCTTCACTGTATGCATTTTTGCTGGGGATTAGCAAAGGACCGCATGTGCAGAATTTGCTCCCCCGGTTAGAAATGTGCAACAGCATTTGGGGTTTTGAGCATTTTCTGCCTTTTAAGACCACTTTATTCTATTATTCTGTTTGTATAACACACAACCATCAATGTCTAAACCGCTGGCAACAAAAGTGAAAACACGCCTAAGTGATAATGGCTAAACGGTGTCCAATTAGCCATTTTTCCTCCCCGGGGTCATGTGACTCCTTAGTCTTACAAGGTCTCAGGTGTGAATAGAGCGCAGGTGTGTTAAATTTGGTGGAATTGTTTTCATACCATCTCATACTGGCCACTGGAAGTTCATCATGGCACCTCATGGAAAATTACTCTCTGAGGATCTGAAAAAAAGAATTTTTGCTCTGCATAAAGATGGCCTAGTCTATAAGAAGATTGCCAACACCCTGAAACTGAGCTACAGCATGGTGGCCAAAACCATACAGCGGTTTAACAAGATAGGTTCATTAGTATAGCTTTTTGTCAGACACTGCCACCTAACACCCTTCCAGGTCATAAGCTGATTACAGAATGTTAATTCTGCTATTTCAGCATAAGGAGCTGCCTGCCCACTGCCTCCTCATCCAGGCTGTCTGTCAGCCTCTGGGCAAATTAGAGCAAGCTCCCCCACCAACTTCCTCCCATTGTCATGTAGTCCTTCATCCTCCCTCATGATTTTCCCTGCCAATATTCACAGTAGAATAGCGCTGTGCACTAAGTGATTCAAAAATACTCACATTCGTTTGATTGAAAACATTTTGTGAAATTTGTATCAAATGCAGTTAATTTAGAGTCATTTTGTTCATATCTGATCTGGACATATTATGGCTTCCTGCCCTGAGTGATATCAAGCAATAATACAGAACTCGATGGGGACTTACCGTACCGCCATACAATTCAAATTTCATAAGGAGCTTTATTTATTATATGTTTCATAAGATGCTGTGTTATGCGTTGTATTTCTTCCAAGAGAGAAAATAAATCCATACAATAGTGCTTTATGGTACCTTTCTGCTATATAAGAAGACAACAGTAATATAAGTGGCACATACTAGGTAGAGGTTATCTTAAAGATAATGCATTGGGGCATGGAGCTTCAAGCTATATCACTGGAATTTTTGCCCCCCCCCCCTCCACACACACACACACACACACACATAGGCTGTCCTGTATGTCCATTTATTTATATTTCTAAATTCATAGAAATATATAGGCTGATGCTGTGTGATAAACTATTTTTCTGGGGTTGGGGGAGGGGGGGAAGAGGTTAACAGGTAATGACTGCAATGCATTCCTGGGAGATGCAGATTCTTAATTGTCATGTGTGACTAGCTGCTTCTCATGCTCAGAAAAGGAAGATAAAAATCATCCAGAGAAAAAAGAGAGAAAAAAGTAATATACTGGAGAGCACCATGTTTTGTATTAATATAGTTAAAATAATGCTTCAACATTACACCAGAATTTTAAGCACTTCAGTTTTAACATGCTGAAAATTAATATATTAGACCTGCAAACATAGTAACATATTAACATAGAATATAAGGCTGAAAAAAGACATTTGTACATCCTGCAAGTTGATCCAGAGGAAGGCAAAAACAAAAAACAAAAAAACAACGGTCTGGTAAAAGCCAATTTTCCCCACTTAAGGGGGAAAAAAAATCCTTCCCGACTCCAATCAGGCAATCAGAATAACTCCCTGGATCAACGACCCCTCTCTAGTAGCTATAGCCTATAATATTATTACACTCCAGAAATACATCCAGGCCCCTCTTGAATTCCTTTATTGTACTCACCATCACCACCTCTTCAGGCAGAGAGTTCCATAGTCTCACTGCTCTTACCGTAAATAATTATCTTCTATGTTTGTGTACAAACCTTCTTTCCTCCAGACGCAGAGCATGTCCCCTCGTCACAGTCCTGGGGATAAATAGATGATGGGAGAGATCTCAGTACTGACTCCTGATATATTTATACATATTAATTAGATCTCCCCTCAGTCGTCTTTTTTCTAAAGTGAATAGCCCTAATTTTGATAATCTTTCAGGGTACTGTAGTTGCCCCATTCCAGTTATTACTTTAGTTGCCCTCCTCTGGGCCCTCTCCAGCTCTGCTATGTCTGCCTTATTCACAGGAGTCCAGAACTGTACACAGTACTCCATGTGTGGTCTGACTAGCGATTTGCAAAGTGGTAGGACTATGTTCTCATCACGGGCATCTATGCCCCTTTTGATGCAGCCTATTATCTTATTGGCCTTGGCAGCAGCTGTCTGACAAGCTAGTCCTTAGTTTGCTGTTTATTAAAATTCCTATGTCCTTTTCCATGTCAGTGTTACCCAGTGTTTTACCATTTAGTATGTACGGGTGATTTGCATTATTCCTTCCCATGTGAATAACCTTACATTTGTCAGTGTTAAACCCCCTCTGCCACTTCTCTGCCCAAGCCTCGAATCTATCCAGATCCATCTGTAGCAGCATAATGCCCTCTTCCGTGTCAATTACTTAGTGTCATCTGCAAAAATTGATATTTTACTGTGCAAGCCTTCTACAAGATCATTAATAAATATATTGAAGAGAATAGGGCCCAGTACTGACCCCTGAGGTACCCCACTAGTGACAGTGACCCAATCTGAGTTTGTACCATTAATAACCACCCTCTGTTTTCTATCACTCAGCCAGTTACTTACCCACATACAGACATTTTCTCCCAGTCCAAGCATTCTCATTTTATATACTAACCTTTTATGTGGCAGTGTCAAATGGTTTGGAGAAGTCCAGATATACGACATCCATTGATTCGCCGCTGTCAAGTCTAGAACTTACCTCCTCATACAGTGCCTAGCAAAAGTATTAACACCCCTTGATTTTTTTCGTATTTTGGTACATTACAGCATTAATTTAAATGTTTTGTTAATCTGAATTTTATGTGATGGATCAGAACACAATAGTCTAAGTCGGTGAAGTGAAATGAGAAAAAGATATAAATAAAACTATTGTTCAGAAATAGAAACCCCCTTTGTTAGGAAGCCCATAAAAATCTCTGGTGCAACCAATTACCTTTAGAAGTCACATAATTAGTGAAATGATGTACACCTGTGTGCATTCTAAGTGTCACATGATCTGTCATTACATATACACACCTTTTTTGAAAGGCCCCAGAGGCTGCAACACCTAAGCAAGAGGCATCACTAACCAAACACTGCCATGAAGACCAAGGAACTCTCCAAACAAGTAAGGGACAATGTTGTTGAGAAGTACAAGTACAAGTCAGTTAGGTTATAAAAAAGATATAAAAATCTTTGATGATCCCCAGGAGCACCATCAAATTTATCATAACCAAATAGAAGAACATGGCACAACAGCAAACCTGCCAAGAGACAGCCATCCACCAATACACATGGACCGGGCAAGGAGGGCATTATTCAGAGAGGCAGCACAGAGACCTAAGGTAACCCTGGAGGAGCTGCAGAGTTCCACAGCAGAGACTGGAGTATTTGGATATAGCACGATAATAAGCAGTACGATCCATAGAGTTGGGCTTTATGGCAGAGTGGCCAGAGGAAAGCTATTACTTTCAGCTAAAGACGGCACATTGTGAGTTCGCGAAAAGGCACGTGGGAGACTCCCAAATGTATGGAGGAAGGTGCTCTGGTCTGATGAGACTAAAATTAAACTTTTTGGCCATCAAAGAAAACACTATGTCTGGCGCAAACTCAACACATCACATCACCCAAAGAACACCATCACCACAGTAAAACATGGTGGTGGTAGCATTATGCTGTGGGGATGTTTTTCAGCAGCCGGGGTGTCACCACCAGACATCTGAGAAGCTCTGACAGATGTCTTTTAGAACCTCCTCCTTGAGCTTCCTTTTGTTTTGCTTTCATTTTCTCATCTCGTTAGCCTCTCTCAGCTGTCATGTAGTTGCACTGATTGCATCCCTTTAAATCCCTTCCCAGACTGCTTCACTTTGCGGTTTATATTCCTTCCTGGAGTGTGTGCATGCTGATCCTACTTCTGAGTCTTCTACAGATAAGTTTTGTTCATTCATTTGTGTTTTTCTGTTTGCTGGATCCCAGGTGACCCTGACTCCCTCCGTATCAAGTGTAGAAAGCCGGTGGCCGTGTCCCCTCACTATTATAGGGTGTTCAGGTGTTATACAGTTGAGGTACGAGGATATGCGATCATCTACCATTGGGATTTTCGCATAGGCTGAGCAGTCAGGGAGAGAGCCAGGTCTGAAGAAAGGCTCTCCCTTTTGTTCCTTAGTTTTGGATCCAGTGAGTCGGATATTCATTTTGTGTCTTCTAGTTTCCTGTACACCTTCCGTGACATTGGGCTGGGAAACTGGTCAGAATTGAGGGAAAGATGGATGGTGCTAAATGCAGGGATTTTCTTGAGCAAAACCTGTACCACTCTGTGTGTGATTTGAGGCTAGGACGGAGGTTTACCTTCCAGCAGGACAATGACCCCAAACACATTGCTAAAGAAACACTTGAGTGGTTTAAGGGGAAACATGTAAATGTGTTGGAATGGCCTAGTCAAAGCCCAGATCTCAATCCAATATACAATCTGTGGTCAGACTTAAAGATTTCTGTTCACAAGGGCAAGCCATCCAACTTGAAGGAGCTGGAGCAGTTTTACAAGGAGAAATGGGCAAAAATCCTAGTATTAAGATGTGGCAAGCTCATAGAGACTTATCCAAAGCGACTTGAAGCTGTGATTGCCGCAAAAGGTGGCTCTACAAAGTATTGATTTTAGGAGGGTGATTAGTTATGCACATTGACTTTTTCTGTTACTTTGTCCTACTTGTTGTTTGCTTCACAATAAAAAAAATTAAAATATAAAAACATCTTTGAAGTTGTGGGCATGTTCTGTAAATTAAATAAGGCACCAAAATACGAAAAAAGTCAAGGGAGGGGTTAATAATTTTGCAAGGCACTGTATATACATTATAATTAGTGTTGGGTGAATCAAAGTTAAAAAAGTGGAAGCATTTGATTCACCATGAATTCCTGAAATGGCAGTAATAAATCTAAAAAATCTACTCACCTCATCCATTTGATTGGTGAGATCATCACGTCAGCCTGTGCAAAAATTGGCGTGTTTTCTTCTATAAAGATGGCTGTGGCGGCCTCACCATGATGAAATGGTTGAGGTAAGTATGTATATTTTTTTAAACCCTGATTAACTTCCTTATAGTGACTCAGCATTGAATGGGGAATCTAAGATATCAAATGCCAGGGCGGGCAATAGCCGTTCCCCGTTATTTCGCCCACTACATACAATGGAATGCAATAATTCTTAACTAGGGATAAGCGAACCCGAACTGTATAGTCCGGGTTCGTAAAAAGTTTCGTAAAAGTCCGGGTTCGGGTTCGGTGTTCGGCGCTTTCTTGGCGCTTTTTTAAAGGCTGCAAAGCAGCCAATCAACAAGAGTCATACTACTTGCCCCAAGAGGCCATCACAGTCATGCCTACTATTGGCATGGCTGTGATTGGCCAGTGCAGCACGTGACCCAGCCTCTATTTAAGCTGGAGTCACGTAGCGCCGCACGTCACTCTGCTCTGATCAGTGTAGGGGTAGGATGCAGCTGCTGCTGTTAGGGCGAGATTAGGCAGGTATTTACTCTTCCAAAACACTTAATGAAGTGATCGATCTACAGCTGTAAATCATTCAACCTCTGCTATTTAATTGCTCACTGTTTTAGGCTGCCCAGAGCGTTTTTCTGTCACTTTTTTCTGGGGTGATCGGCGGCCATTTTGTGTCTTGTGGTGCGCCAGCACAAGCTCCCACCAAGTACATTTAACCAATAGTGTTTTTTTTTTTTTTGCTATATCCTATATCAGGGGCTTGGCTGTGCTTACTATTTTATTGAGGGGTGAAATACAATTGCCAAAATAGCAGTACCCTAAATATGGTGTTTCAGCTGTGGCTAGCCAATTGTAATACTGTCTGCTGTCTGGCAAAGGATATATTTTTTTCTGGGTTGAAATACAATTTCCAAATTAGCAATTCCCTAAATCAGTGGTTTCCCGCTGTAGCAGGCCAAGTTTAAAACTATCCATAAAAGGGTACATTACATTGAAGGTGCTGATAGGGTCATCCTCAATAACTTCACACGCTACCGTGCATCTCCAAGTCTAATTCTGTCCGTAAACGTATACCTGTCACCCAGGGCCTAAATACTAGGCCTACAATTTATATTCAGCTAAATCTGTGGATATTGCTGTGGCTGGTCAAGTTATTTAGTGTCCGCCAAAGCACAGTTTTTTTTATGGGTTGAAAAACAATTCCCAACTTAGCAATTCCCTAAATCAGTGGTTTCTGCTGTGTCAGGCCAAGTTTAAATCTATCCATAAAAGGGTATATTACATTAAAGGTGCTGATAGGGTCATCCTCATTAACTTCACACGCTACCGTGCATCTCCAAGTCTAATTCTGTCTGTAAATGTATACCTGTCATCCAGGGCCTAAATAGGAGGACGAGGATGTACCACCAACACCACCACCTCCATCACCAAGCATCTCAACCATGTCACACGGCAGCGTTCAGCTCTCCATCTCACAAACATTTGAGAAAAAGCATAAATTCCCACCTAGCCACCCTCGATCCCTGGCCCTGAATGCCAGCATTTCTAAACCACTGGCCTATGAAATGCTGTTATTCAGGCTGGTGGACACAGACAGCTTCAAACAGCTCATGTCGCTTGCTGTTCCACAGTATGTTGTTCCCAGCCGCCACTACTTCTCCAAGAGAACACACAGAGAGAATGCACCAAACAGATATAACACTGACTATGCTGGCAAGACATAAGTAAAGGTATTAAAAGCTGAGACTTTTGCCAATATGTTCCAGTCATGGAGATATCGGAGCCCATATGTGGGCTCCGATATCTCCATGACTGGAACATATTGGCGAAAGTCTCAGCTTTTAATACCTTTACTTATGTCTTGCCAGCATAGTCAGTGTTATATCTGTTTGGTGCATTCTCTCTGTGTGTTCTCTATGATTACTACATTCTGTGTAGTTTGCTCCTGTGGTGCATGTGGACCGCGTCGATATCCTCCATTGTATGCATATTTTGCTGGGGTTAGTCGATTACTGCGGTCCACATGCGGTCGGGCTGCTCCCCTAACTAAAGACACGCTACAGTGTCATGGGCTGAGCAGCTCCTCCAGAATTGCCACTAATTTTTTTGTTTTTCATTTCCTACTTCTCCAAGAGAGCCGTGCCTTCCCTGCACAACCGTATCCGATAAAATCAAGTGTGCACTGTGCAACGCCATCTGTGGCAAGCTCCACCTAACCACAGATACGTGGACCAGTAAGCACGGCCAGGGACGCTATATCTCCCTAACTGCACACTGGGTAAATGTAGTGGCGGCTGGGCCCCAGGCGGAGAGCTGTTTGGCGCATGTCCTTCCGCCGCCAAGGATCGCAGGGCAACATTCTTTGCCTCCTGTTGTCTCCTCCTCCTACTCGGCTTCCTCCTCCTCTTCTTCCACCTGCTCATTCAGTCAGCCACACACCTTCACCACCAACTTCAGCACAGCCCGGGGTAAACGTCAGCAGGCCATTCTGAAACTCATATGTTTGGGGGACAGGCCCCACACCGCACAGGAGTTGTGGCGGGGTATAGAACAACAGACCAACGAGTGGTTGCTGCCGGTGAGCCTCAAGCCCGGCCTGGTGGTGTGCAATAATGGGCGAAATCTTGTTGCAGCTCTGGGACTAGCCGGTTTGACGCACATCTCTTGCCTGGCGCATGTGCTGAATTTGGTGGTGCAGAAGTTCATTCACAACTACCCCGACATGTCAGAGCTGCTGCATAAAGTGCGGACTGTCTGTGCGCGCTTCTGGCGTTCACATCCTGCCGCTGCTCGCCTGTCTGCGCTACAGCGTAACTTCGGCCTTCCCGCTCACCGCCTCATATGCGACGTGCCCACCAGGTGGAACTCCACCTTGCACATGCTGGACAGACTGTGCGAGCAGCAGCAGGCCATAGTGGAGTTTCAGCTGCAGCACGCACGGGTCAGTCGCACTGCGGAACAGCACCACTTCACCACCAATGACTGGGCCTCCATGCGAGACCTGTGTGCCCTGTTGCGCTGTTTCGAGTACTCCACCAACATGGCCAGTGGCGATGACGCCGTTATCAGCGTTACAATACCACTTCTATGTCTCCTTGAGAAAACACTTAGGGCGATGATGGAAGAGGAGGTGGCCCAGGAGGAGGAGGAGGAGGAGGAGGAGGAGGAAGAGGGGTCATTTTTAGCACTTTCAGGCCAGTCTCTTCGAAGTGACTCAGAGGGAGGTTTTTTGCAACAGCAGAGGCCAGGTACAAATGTGGCCAGCCAGGGCCCACTACTGGAGGACGAGGAGGACGAGGATGAGGAGGAGGTGGAGGAGGATGAGGATGAAGCATGGTCACAGCGGGGTGGCACCCAACGCAGCTCGGGCCCATCACTGGTGCGTGGCTGGGGGGAAACGCAGGACGATGACAATACGCCTCCCACAGAGGACAGCTTGTCCTTACCTCTGGGCAGCCTGGCACACATGAGCGACTACATGCTGCAGTGCCTGCGCAACGACAGCAGAGTTGCCCACATTTTAACGTGTGCGGACTACTGGGTTGCCACCCTGCTGGATCCACGGTACAAAGACAATGTGCCCACCTTACTTCCTGCGCTGGAGCGTGATAGGAAGATGCGCGAGTACAAGCGCATATTGGTAGACGCTATTATTATATTCAAAAGATCCACTGGACCCAGGAGATCAATATTTATAATCCAATAGTCGTGAGACCAATAATTCCTGTTTAAGGTCAATTTTAAAACATAACTTTTATTATTTATTATTTATTCCCATACATAACACATAGTACAAAACAAGAAAAACTCTGTTGAGAGTCTTTAAAAATATATATGAAAAGGGATAGTGTTCACGGGGTAATTGTGACACAATGTCACTAACTATATCACGATTGTATCCTTTTAAGAATGATGTTTATTAATTGTCATGTGATACAACTCAAAAGTTTGCCACTGGCAGTTCCTCACTTTTGGTTATGTACTGGTGTTATCTCTCACCAGGTTTAAACTATCATTCGATCAATATATTGGCTGTGCTGTCTAGAGATAGTATTGATAGTTGTTGAAGGAATCATTCCTACTGTTTTGTTATAACATCGCATCTACTGTCAGCACAGTCACCTATATCTACACAGCCCTCGTGATTTTGATCCAAAGCGCACTGCGTCTGCAGTTCACAGTGCTATAGATCCGCTATCCCTAACATATTCCTAAAAAGTATTACGACGCAGCTCCCCCATTGGTAGACGCGCTACTGAGAGCATTCCCAAATGTCACAGGGGAACAAGTGGAAGCCCAAGGAGAAGGCAGAGGAGGAGCAAGAGGTCGCCAACTCAGCTGTGTCACGGCCAGCTCCTCTGAGGGCAGGGTTAGCATGGCAGAGATGTGGAAAAGTGTTGTCAACACGCCACAGCTAACTGCACCACCACCTGATACGGAACGTGTTAACAGGAGGCAACATTTCACTAACATGGTGGAACACTACGTGTGCACACTCCTCCACGTACTGACTGATGCTTCGGCCCCATTCAACTTCTGGGTCTCCAAATTGTCCACGTGGCCAGAGCTAGCCTTTTATGCCTTGGAGGTGCTGGCCTGCCCGGAGGCCAGCATTTTGTCTGAACGTGTATTCAGCGCGGCAGGGGGCATCATTACAGACAAACTCAGCCGCCTGTCTACAGCCAATGTGGACAAGCTGACGTTCATAAAAATGAACCAGGCATGGATCCCACAGGACCTGTCCATCCCTTGTGCAGATTAGACATTTATAACTACCTCCCCTTAACCATATATTATTGTACTCCAGGGAACTTCCTCATTCAATCCTATTTTTATTTTCATTTTACCATTATATTGCGGGGCAACCCAAAGTTGAATGAACCTCTCCTCTGTCTGGGTGCCGGGGCCTAAAAATATCTGACAGTGGCCTGTTCCAGTGTTGGGTGACATGAAGCATGATTCTCTGCTATGACATGAAGCCTGATTCTCTGCTATGGGACCTCTCTCCTCTGTCTGGGTGCCGGGGCCTAAAAATATTTGACAGTGGCCTGTTCCAGTGTTGGGTGACATGAAGTCTGATTCTCTGCTATGACATGAAGCCTGATTCTCTGCTATGACATGAAGCCTGTGTCACAACCAGACAGCTGAGAAGCTCTGACAGAGGCCTTTCAGAACCTCCTCCTTGAGTTTCTGTGTTGTGGTATTCAGCTCCTCCTCTCGTTAGCCTCTCTCAGCTGTCATGTGTTGGACTAATTGCTTCCCTTTAAATTCTTCCCCAGAAGGCTTTTCTGGGCGGCTTATACTACTTCCTGGAGTGTGTGTGCTCGCTGACTCTGTCCTCCTGTTTGCTTCAAAGCTAAGTGTTGTACCTTTATCTGTTATTTTCTGTTTGCTGGATCCCAGGTGACCCTGACTCCCTCCGTATCTTGTGTAGGGAGCCGGTGGTCGTGTCCCCTCACTATTGTAGGGTGCTCAGGACTTTATAGTCAAGGTTCGTGGATATGCAAACCTCCACCATTCGGATCTTTGCATAGCCTGAGCAGCCAGGGAAAGTGCCAGGTCTTCTGCAGGGGTCTCCCTTGGTTCCTTAGTTTTGGGATCCAGCGAGTCGTTTATACATGTTGCTTTGCCTTGTTTCCTGTACACCGTCCGTGACATTATAAGCCGCCATAACCGTCTCAAGCATGGATCCGGTTTCACTTTTGGCTGAACGCTTCCAGGGTCTTTCATTGGAGGTAGCTGATCTCCGTAAGACTTTTTCTCAGCTTCAAGTGACCGGTTCAGCTTGCGTTCATGGAGTTTGTTCTGAGCCTAAGATCTCGCTCCCGGATACGTTCTCCGGGGGTAGTGAGAATTTTGTGCGTTTTAGAGAGGCTTGCAAACTCCATTTTCGCCTTCTTTCCCACTCCTCTGGTGATGAGGAACGGAGGGTGGGGATCATTATATCGCTGCTCAGAGGTAACGCTCAGTCCTGGGCCTTTTCGCTGCCGGAGGGGGCACGGCCTCTCCGTTCAGTGGATGAATTCTTTTTAGCCCTGGGTCAGATATATGATGATCCGGATCGTATTGCTCTGGCTGAGTCTAAACTACGTCTATTATGCCAGGGTAAACAATCCGCAGAAATATACTGCTCAGAATTTCGGAGATGGGCAGTTGATACTGGTTGGAATGATGCTGCGCTCCGAAGTCAATTTTGCCATGGTCTTTCAGAGGGATTGAAAGATGCATTTGCCTTTCATGAGAGGCCTATTTCTTTGGACTCTGCTATGTCTCAGGCCGTTCGTATTGACAGGCGTCTTAGAGAGAGAGGAGAGATGTCCCCTTCCTGTCATACTCAGTCCCAGGACAGTGCAGCGGTCCCGTTCTGTGCGCAGGGGTCTCAGTCGCCGTCAGCCTCTTCTGAGCAGGAGCCCATGCAGCTGGGGTTGATTGCTTCTGACAATAGAAGATTCAGCCCGCATGGGAGGGTTTGTTTTTGTTGTGGAGGTATAAATCATTTGGCAAATATTTGTCCCTCTAGGAGATTCAGGCAGTTTTCTGGGAGTAATAAAGAAACAAACAGGAAAAAATCTTTTAAAAATGTTCCGTCTGTTACTATTGGCAGGGTTGAGGCGGAAATTGAAGGTTTTACATTTGCTTGTAGTTCCCGTTTTGTCCTGCCGGCTAGGGTGGCGCTAGAGAGCAAGAACATTTTTTGTGAGATTTTTGTGGATAGTGGAGCAGCGGTTAATCTCATTGATAATCAATTTGCGATAACTCATGGTTTCCAGGTGCGCACTTTGGGAAAGGATATTCCTGTTTTTGCTATCGATTCCGCTCCACTTTCTCAAAAATCATTAAAGGGCATAGTTCACAATATCCGTTTAATTGTGAGTGATGCTCATGTTGAGGATGTGTCATGTTTCGTCCTTAGCGGTTTACCCACCCCTCTGGTGTTGGGGCTGCCCTGGTTCACTAAGCATAACCCCACCATTGATTGGCAAGCGAGGCAAATAAATGGTTGGAGTGACTTTTGCAGAGAGAATTGCCTCATGACATCTGTTTCTGAGGTTGCTACTAAGACTGTACCATCTTTTCTCTCTGAATTTTCGGATGTCTTCTCTGAGAGTGGAGTTCAGGATTTGCCCCCGCACAGGGAGTACGATTGCCCTATTAATCTCATCCCAGACGCCAAGCTGCCTAAATCTCGTTTATACAATCTTTCCCAACTTGAGAGGATCGCTATGCGTGCTTATATCTCTGAGAGTCTGAGAAAGGGACACATACGACCCTCGAAGTCACCTGTTGCCGCTGGTTTTTTCTTTGTTAAGAAAAAAGATGGTTCTTTAAGACCTTGTCTGGATTTCAGGGAGCTGAACAATATCACAATTCGTGACCCTTATCCGCTTCCTCTGATCCCGGACCTATTTAACCAGGTTGTTGGGGCTAAAGTCTTTTCCAAATTAGATTTAAGAGGGGCATACAACCTGGTCAGGGTCAGAGAAGGGGACGAATGGAAGACGGCCTTCAATACCCCTGAGGGCCATTTTGAAAACTTGGTTATGCCTTTTGGTTTGATGAATGCCCCAGCCGTTTTTCAGCATTTCGTGAACAGCATTTTTTATCATTTGATGGGAAAATTTGTATTGGTGTATTTGGATGACATTTTGATTTTTTCTCCCGATTTCAAAACTCATAAGGAACATTTACGTCAGGTCTTGCTCATCCTGCGGGAGAATAAATTATATGCGAAACTGGAAAAATGTGTGTTTGCGATTCCAGAAATTCAATTTCTGGGGTTTTTTCTCTCCGCTTCTGGTTTTCGCATGGACCCCGAGAAGGTCCGCGCTGTGCTTGAGTGGGAGCTTCCTGAGAATCAAAAGGCGCTGATGCGTTTTTTGGGCTTTGCCAATTATTACAGGAAGTTCATTTTGAATTATTCTTCTATTGTTAAACCACTCACTGATATGACCAGAAAGGGGGTAGATTTTTCTTCTTGGTCAGTAGAGGCGCGTAAGGCTTTTTCTGATATCAAGGAGAGTTTTGCTTCCGCTCCCATCTTGGTGCAACCTGATGTTTCTTTACCCTTCATAGTTGAGGTTGATGCTTCTGAGGTGGGTGTGGGGGTGGTCTTGTCTCAGGGTTCCTCTCCTGCCAATTGGCGACCGTGTGCCTTTTTCTCAAGAAAACTCTCCTCCGCAGAGAGAAATTACGATGTGGGAGATAGGGAATTGTTGGCCATCAAGTTGGCTTTTGAGGAATGGCGCCATTGGCTAGAGGGAGCCAGACACCCTATTACCGTATTTACTGACCATAAAAATCTGGCCTACTTGGAGTCAGCCAAGCGTCTGAACCCGAGACAGGCCAGATGGTCGTTGTTCTTTTCTAGGTTTAATTTTGTTGTCACGTTCCGCCCTGGAGTTAAGAATGTGAAGGCAGATGCCCTGTCACGTTGTTTTCCGGGAGGCGGGAATTTTGAAGACCCGGGTCTCATTTTGGCTGAAGGTGTGGTGGTCTCTGCTCTTTTACCTGAATTGGAGGCAGAGGTGCAGGCAGCCCAGTCAGAGGCTCCTGATCTTTGTCCTCCTGGGAGGTTGTTTGTGCCTCTCGCTTTAAGACACAAGATTTTTAAAGAACACCACGATACGGTCCTTGCTGGGCACCCGGGGGTAAGAGCCACACTGGATCTCATCGCTCGGAGATTCTGGTGGCCTGCGCTTCGTAAGTCGGTTGAGGGTTTTGTGGCAGCCTGCGAGACTTGCGCTCGTGCCAAAGTCCCTCATTCACGGCCATCATGTCCTCTCCTTCCCTTACCCATTCCTTCCCGTCCTTGGACACATCTGTCCATGGACTTCATAACGGACCTGCCTCGTTCCTCGGGGAAGACTGTGATTCTGGTGGTGGTGGACCGTTTTAGCAAAATGGTGCATTTCATCCCTTTTCCTGGTTTGCCCAATGCTAAGACGCTGGCGCAGGCATTTGTTGATCACATTGTCAAATTGCACGGTATTCCTTCAGACATAGTCTCTGATAGGGGCACGCAGTTTGTTTCCAGATTCTGGAAGGCTTTCTGTTCTCGCTTGGGGGTTCGGTTGTCATTCTCTTCTGCTTTCCACCCGCAGTCGAATGGCCAGACAGAGCGCGTCAATCAGAATCTGGAGACATATCTGCGTTGTTTTGTGGCGGAGAATCAAGAGGATTGGTGTTCTTTTTTGTCCCTTGCTGAGTTTGCTTTAAATAACCGTCGTCAGGAGTCCTCTGATAAGTCACCATTTTTTGGTGCATATGGGTTTCATCCACAGTTTGGGACTTTCTCGGGAGAGGGGTCTTCTGGTTTACGTGATGAGGACAGATTCTCCTCGTCTTTGTCATCTATTTGGCAAAAGATTCAAGATAATCTAAAGAGCATGAGTGAGAGATATAAGCGTGTGGCTGATAAGAGACGTGTGCTTGGTCCGGACCTGAATGTTGGTGATCTGGTGTGGTTGTCTACCAAGAATATCAAATTGAAGGTTCCCTCCTGGAAGTTGGGTCCTAGGTTTATTGGGCCTTACAAAATCCTGTCTGTCATCAATCCTGTTTCATACCGTCTTGATCTTCCTCAGACTTGGAAGATCCATAATGTTTTTCATAAGTCCTTATTGAAACCTTATGTTCAACCCATTGTTGAACATATGGTTGATGGGAATCTTGAATTTCAGGTCTCTAGGATTGTGGATTCTCGTCTTGTCCGCGGTTCTCTTCAGTACCTTGTTCACTGGGAGGGGTATGGTCCTGAGGAGAGGATGTGGGTCCCAGTGACGGACATTAAAGCCTCTCGTCTCATCAGGGCTTTCCATAGGTCCCATCCTGAGAAGGTGGGTTCTGAGTGTCCGGAGTCCACTCGTAGAGGGAGGGGTACTATCACAACCAGACAGCTGAGAAGCTTTGACAGAGGCCTTTCAGAACCTCCTCCTTGAGTTTCTGTGTTGTGGTATTCAGCTCCTCCTCTCGTTAGCCTCTCTCAGCTGTCATGTGTTGGACTAATTGCTTCCCTTTAAATTCTTCCCCAGAAGGCTTTTCTGGGCGGCTTATACTACTTCCTGGAGTGTGTGTGCTCGCTGACTCTGTCCTCCTGTTTGCTTCAAAGCTAAGTGTTGTACCTTTATCTGTTATTTTCTGTTTGCTGGATCCCAGGTGACCCTGACTCCCTCCGTATCTTGTGTAGGGAGCCGGTGGTCGTGTCCCCTCACTATTGTATGGTGCTCAGGGCTTTATAGTCAAGGTTCGTGGATATGCAAACCTCCACCATTTGGATCTTTGCATAGGCTGAGCAGCCAGGGAAAGTGCCAGGTCTTCTGCAGGGGTCTCCCTTGGTTCCTTAGTTTTGGGATCCAGCGAGTCGTTTATACATGTTGCTTTGCCTTGTTTCCTGTACACCGTCCGTGACAGCCTGATTCTCTGCTATGACATAAAGCCTGATTCTCTGCTATGACATAAAGCCTGATTCTCTGCTATGACATGAATCATGATTATCTGCTATGACATGAAGCCTAATTCTCTGCTATGGGACCTCTCTCCTCTGTCTGGGTGCCGGGGCCTAAAAATATTTGACAGTGGCCTGTTCCAGTGTTGGGTGACATGAAGCCTGATTCTCTGCTATGACATGAAGCCTGATTCTCTGCTATGGGACCTCTCTCCTCTGTCTGGGTGCCGGGGCCTAAAAATATCTGACAGTGGCATCAGCCAAACTATTTCTACACTCCCAATACAAAATGTTCGCTCATGGGAACAAAGCCTCCCGATACATGATATCTAGGCTCAAGAGTAGGAAATCAAATAACTATATACATAAACTGAAAACCCCAGAAGGCGGGCTAACTTTTGAGTCAAGCAAAATCGCCTCACTGTTTAGGGAGTATTACCAATCCCTCTACAACCTGGATTCCTCGCGCTCTCTCTCGGGTAGCACAGATTTCTCGACACCCTCTAGTTCATATCTGGAGAACCTGACACTCCCCCTGATCACGGAACAAGATAGAATCCATCTAGCTTCCCTTTTCTCTTATGAAGAAATCTTAGACGCAATTAAAAGCTCCCCCAGAGGGGATACCGTACTATCTATCTTTTCATGAAATATTGATCCCTCACCTCCTGCCAATCTACAACGACTCCTTAAAAGGCGTTCCCCTATCTGCTGACATGACTAAGGCCCACATCACGTTAATCCCCAAAGAAGGTAAAGACCATTCCCTCTGTCCTAACTATAGGCATATATCCCTCCTCAATACAGATTTGAAAATCTTAGCCAAGATGCTGGCAAACAGACTGGCGAAATTGCTTCCCTCACTAATTTATAGAGATCAAGTAGGATTCGTGAAACATAGAGAGGGGAAGGACAATACATCCCGAATACTTAACATTATCCATTATGTCAAAAGGAAAGGCCTGCCCCTAGTCCTTCTTAGCACAGATGCGGAGAAGGCATTTGACAGAGTCAAATGGTCCTTTATGTATGTTAAAGGGGATATTAATTATAGATATTTATGAAAATCTCAATAATTAATATTCATAAATAGGAGGAGCCGTCTAGTGATGACTCCGCCTATTTATGCCTTCATCATAATATATAAATAGGTTAACTATGTTAACTACCTCTGTTACCTATACACTACACTGAACTACACTACGTGCGACTTACTATCACTATACTACGGCGGCGACTACTAAAAACACCATACACCGTATTATGAACAATAAAGAATATTTATTACACAATACAATTATACAAGTCTAACAATATGCTATATCTATATATATTCATAGATCAATGGATATGAATATATATACATATAGAAGTACACACCGCAGTATAGAAACGGTACTACAATAAACACAATACAAACCTAACTACACTACACAGCACAATCCCAAATTCCACCCCACACACTAGCTATACTTACAATAATGCACTTACATACATACAATTATCGGTTATACACCCGCCTGGCTACTCACTGTCCCTACGGGGGCACAAGTGGGTTAATCACACAATTTTGGCCCTGCAGGGGTTAATACCTGCAGGCCAAGGAACACAGGGTTTTGGGTAAGGCGGGGCAAGGGTTACTCAGGAAAGGGTGTTTATGCTCTGCAGGGACTTGCAGGGCAGAAGCTGGGCCTCATGTTGTGAAGGGGCTAATGGTCAGGACTCTGCAGAGACAGCATGCTCTGCAGGGATACATTCACACACTGGAGGTTATAGTCTAATGTTTGCTTATAATTATATATATCTATATCAATGGAATAGATATATATATTTATAGCCGCACACAACAATATAAGTACACACGCTATAACAATACACTTCTAACTACACTAACACAGTCCCAAGTTCTCCCCAACTTCTAACTACAATTGTAATAATACACATACATACACTTTACCAGCAGCCCACCCAATCCTGGCAATATACTATCCCTACGGGGAATAACCAGGGGTTATTACGGAACAGGGGATATGAGGGATCTACAATCCTGGGGGAACACAGGGGATGTTAGGATTATAGGGGGAATCAGGGCAGGAGAGGTTAAGGGTAACCAAGGGTTATACAGGGGGTGACTGGGCTGCTTCCAGGATACAGGCTCATCAGGGATTATTGCTGCAGCCAGGGGTTAGGGGATGGTTGGTACTCAGCCATTTCCAGGAGCATGTGGCCGCATGTGGCCTGTCTTCCTTCAGGGAGCTGTTCCCATCCCCTATCTCTCTGATTGTTGTCCAGATTCCAAGAGGCAGCATCTCTGCTTGGTTTGGGGTTTTATATCCCAAAAGCAGCCCCCTCCTCCTTCTTCAACAGGAGGGTGATGACATCATCGTGGGGTCGTGTGACGGAATGCTAGAACTGAAACAAAGGACTTCCTGCCCAAGCTGTAGGCCCCCAGCTGCTACATAACATCACACACTCCCACGTCATAAACGAACCAGGCTGATCAATATATATATATGTACACATATACATACTACCCAACCTGGGGGCACTTAGGTATATACATCCACATAGATGTTTGGGGCACATCTACATGCATGTCCATATACACAATATCATAAATGGGCAGAAATAAGCTCACCTGCATATGGATATATTATACATAGAGATGTATGCTGACAAGGGGGCATACATACATCTCCATGTATACACCCACACCACCTGGACCCGCCCATGCAAAAGGGCCAATATACATGCATATATGTAAAGGCATATATACATATATATTTAAATCCAAACTTCCCTCAACAATGTACTCAGCACTGCACACTCGTAACATCCCCCCCCCCCTTTATTAATGCCATCGAAGCTATGTACTCAAATGCCTCTGCCTCAGTTAGGGTTAATGATACTCTGTCAGATCCCTTTAGAATACGTAATGGCACTCGCCAGGGCTGCCCACTCTCCCCCTTATTATTTGTCCTTGCCCTTGAACCTCTTCTTCAGACCATTCGGATGGATAGGGACATTCAGGGAATAGCCCTTGGGGACCAGCAGCACAAAGTCGCCGCCTTTGCAGTGATATTCTTTTAATAATAGGTAACCCTGAAATGGCTCTGCCTAAAATATACGGCCATCTGGAAGTTTATGGAGCTCTCTCTGACTTCAAAGTCAATCACAATAAATCACTGATAATTTCTACTGGCATTAGGAATGCTGTTAAGACTCACCTCGAAGCCTGCTCGCCTTTCAATTGGTCTTCCCCTTATTTAACCTATTTAGGGGTGAAAATAAGCGCGGACCCTAAACATCTTTTTAACTTAAACTATATCCCTCTCCAGAATAAACTGATTGAGGATATCAATTCCCTGGATGTCCCTACACTCTCATGGTTCGGGAGGAAAAATATTCTACTCTCTCTTATTCTCCCTAAACTCACCTATCTTCAACAGACATTACCTATCCCCGTTCCTTCCAACTACTACTCAAAACTCAAATCAATGTTCAGATCCTTCATATGGAACAAAAAGAAGGCTAGGTTGTCATATAAGATGCTGTCCTACCCGAGAGAGAGAGGTGGCATATCTTTGCCAGACCCGGAATTATATGGTCGAGCTATCTTGCTTACTAGAGTGGTGGACTGGTTGGTGGCCCCTGAACATAAATCTTGGGTTTCAATGGAAGAATCCTTACTGGGGACCCCTTTTAAAGCGACCCTTTTAGGCCGTATATCCCAGATACCTACACACCCCAATCTTTCCCCTACCATTAAAGCTACCCTACATGCTTGGTACTCCCTGCAAAACACCCCCTTAAATTCTCTGCTACCATCGCCGACTCTCAAGGTAGCTGATGTCTGCCATCTAGCCCCACAAGCCCTGAGAGATAGCCTTCCCATTGGAATTAGTAGGTCGTCAGTGAGTCTCGTGGACCTCTACAGAGATGGCCAATTACTCTCCATGAAGGATATGAGTGATCTTCTGGAAGTCCCCGCTTCAAACTTTCTGGGCCTCCATTTTTTACAGGCCTACATGTCCCAGAATGCCCAATTACATACTCTACTATGGCCCATGACCTGGTTTGAACACATAATCACTCAAAACTCCCCACCTCATAAGATGATCTCACAGTGGTATAAAAGATTGAGGACCCCTCCGTTCGCTCTGACACCGGCGTTTATTAGGTTATGGGAAAACGATTTAGGTTACTGCTTAACCCCGGTTGATACCATTACTATTTTTAACTCCTCATATAAGGCCTCGAGATGTGTCAAAATCCAGGAGAATAACTACAAAATTATCACAAGATGGTATAAAACCCCTGACAAAACATGTATGTACTCAGCTTTGGCTTCTGACAGTTGCTGGAGATGTTTGAAACAGAGAGGTACCTACTTTCACATATGGTGGACGTATCCGCTATTATCAGCATGGTGGAGGAAAATTTTCCAAACAAGCAATGAGATTTGTGGATCTGAAATAAATACATCCCCTGAAGTGGCTCTCCTAAACCTTTTCCCACGAGACCCTTCCCCTCCTAACTTGGTACTTTTTAAGCACCTGATGAATGCTGCTAAACTACTGATTCCTCTAATGTGGTTATCCACGGATGTTCCTCCAATGGAACAATGGTTTCAGAGAATTGATCAGATCTATAGACTAGAGGAACTATCTTCATGGGAACTTAGATCACACCATACATTTTTAAAGATTTGGGACAGATGGATCTCATTTAGAGGATACCAGAAGATTAGTAACAACTAATTTTACATCGATAACTACACGCATGTGAGCCAATCACACACATTTGGTCTTTCAGTCTCTTTCCTGTCCCTTTCACACCCCATTATCTGATACCCATTTGCAGATAAGACCCCCCCCCTCGCTCCAACATGTCTCGGATGAGGGATATCGTAATACACTGAGACTCCTGATGGCAATAGGGATAGGTGACTATTGTCGGTATTAAACTAGGGATTTTGTGCTTCGTGATCAGTATCTTGGATGAATCTGTCTCATACGCATAGCATTGTCTGACCTGCAGTTTCTGCTATGTTATTTTTCTATGTTTTGAGAAATGTAGAAGTGTGGAGGATTGTCTCACCTCCAACACTCGATTATTGTATCTTATTACTAAGCTCAATAAAATTTGCTTTAAAAAATAAAAATAAAATAAAATATCTGACAGTGGCCTGTTCCAGTGGTGGGTGACATGAAGCCTGATTCTCTGCTATGTCATGAAGCCTGATTCTCTGCTATGGGACCTCTCTCCTCTGTCTGGGTGCCAGGGCCAAAATATCTGACAATGGCCTGTTCCAGTGGTGGGTGACGTGAAGCCTGATTCTCTGCTATGACATGAAGCCTGATTCTCTGCAATGGGACCTCTCTCCTCTGTCTGGGTGCCGGGGTCTAAATATCTGACAGTGGCCTGTTCCAGTGGTGGGTGACATGAAGCCTGAATCTTCTGCTATGGGACCTCTCTCCAATTGATATTTGTTAATTTAGATTTATTTTATTTTTATTCATTTCCCTATCCACATTTGTTTGCAGGGGATTTAACTACATTTTGCTGCCTTTTGCAGCCCTCTAGCCCTTTCCTGGGCTGTTTTACAGCCTTTTTAGTGCCGAAAAGTCCCTATTGACTTCAATGGGGTTCGGGTTCGGGACGAAGTTCGGATCCCGAACCCGAACATTTCCGGGAAATTCGGCCGAACTTCTCGAACCCGAACATCCAGGTGTTCGCTCAACTCTAGCCGCCAGCATATCAATTGCAATGATATTGTAGTTGGTAATTTTGGGGCATGGAAGTGAGAACACTCACTTATAGGTGAGGCTTAGGGTACTTTCACACTGGCGTTTTGGTTTCCGTTTGTGAGATCCATTTCAGGGCTCTCACAAGCGGTCCAAAATGGATCAGTTTTGCCCTAAAGCATTCTGAATGGATAAGGATCTGCTCAGAATGCATCAGTTTGCCTCCGTTCCACCTCCATTCCGCTCTGGAGGCTGACACCAAAACGCTGCTTGCAGCATTTCGGTGTCCGCCTGACGATAATATTACTGCATGCATCTGTTCAGAACGGATCAGTTTGTATTATCTGTAACATAGCCAAAACGGATCAGTCCTAAACACCATTGAAAGTCAATCGGGGACGGATCTGTTTTCTATTGTGCCATATTGAGTCAGTGAAAACGTTTTCAGTGACACAATATGTCATAATAGAATATGGATCTGTACCCCATTGACTTTCAATGGTGTTCAAGACTGATCCGTTTTTGCTATGTTACAGATAATACAAACTGATCCGTTCTGAACAGATGCATGCGGTTGTATTATCGGTGCGGATCAGTCTGTACAGATCCATGACTTATCCGCACCAAACGCGAGTATGAAAGTAGCCTTACAGAAACCCCACTCATTTGTTTTGCCTTAAAAAGTTCAAATATTAGGGCTGTCCCTGCAAATTCTGGTCTGTTGGCAACTATGCAAGGAACAATACAACCTCTATTATAAAGCTGGAGGAAGATCACAACTCGCCTCCCCTGTTTTCCAGCTCTCTGCACAGAGGTCACAGTGTGTGCGCACAACACTCTCCTGTAGAGATGAATGAGGTCAATGAGCTGATTGCTGATTAAAAAATGAATCTGTGTATAGTTTGTACTTTTCATTAAGAGAAATGTTTGTTAGGAAGTTTATCTTGAAAATAAGTGTATCGTATGGCGAACCATTGATGAGGCCCCTCAAAACTGGCTGAACTGCCACAATTGTGTTACAGGGATCACAGTAGCAGGGGAGCCCTGTGTCTGTCTGTACTGGCAGGTGAGACCCCAGCCTTAATAAAATTCAGGCACAGCAGCCAGACTTTAAGTTCATACAGGAGCTTCATTACTGTAAGGGGGGCACTAAAGGGGGCATGACTACTCTGTGGGGGCATTAAGGGCACATAACTACTGTGTAGGGGCACTAAGGGGGCATAACTACTGTCTGGGGGTACGAAGGGGGCATAACTACTGTGAAGGGGCAATAAGGGGGAATAAATACTGAGTGGAGTCACAAAGGGGGCATAACTACTGTGAAGGGGCAATAAGGGGGAATAAATACTGAATGGAGTCACAAAGGGGGCATAACTAGTTACCCCGCACAGACAGGCCCGTAGAGCCCCTAGAATCCCAGAGGTGCTGGCAAACCCTGATTGGCAGTCCCCAACTTCAGCCGCACCTGTAGTTCCCCCTTTCACCGCCCAGTCTGGAGTTCGGGTTGAGACAGCTCAGATCGGTTCGGCCCTGGGATTTTTTGAGCTGTTCTTGACTTTGGAGCTTTTGGACATAGTCGTGGCAGAAACAAACTGGTATGCCACTCAATTTATATCCGCCAACCCGGGAAGCTATTATGCCCAGCCTTTCCGGTGGAAACCAGTCCAAGTTTCCGAAATTAAAATTTTTCTGGCCCTTCTCCTCAACATGGCTCTAACCAAAAAGCATGAATTGCTGTCATATTGGTCCACGAACCCAATTCATCACATGCCCATGTTCTCTGCTGCTATGTCCAGGGCACGATTTGAGGCCATCCTGCGTTTCCTGCACTTTAGTGACAATAGCACCTCTCGTCCCAGAGGCCACCCAGCTTTTGACCGGCTCCACAAAATTCGGCCCCTCATAGACCACTTTAACCAGAAATTTGCAGATTTGTATACCCCTGAGCAAAACATCTGCGTAGACGACTCCCTTATACATTTTACCGGGCACCTTGGCTTCAAACAATACATCCCAAGCAAGCGCGCCCGGTATGGGGTCAAATTGTATAAGCTCTGTGAAAGGGCCACAGGCTATACCCACAAATTTCGTGTCTATGAGGGAAAAGATCAGACCCTGGAGCCGGTCGGTTGCCCTGACGACCTGGGGAGCAGTGGGAAGACAGTCTGGGGCTTGGTGTCACCCTTATTTGGCAAGGGGTACCATCTTTATGTGGACAATTTCTACACAAGTGTGGCCCTCTTCAGGCATTTGTTTCTAGAACAGATTGGCCCCTGTGGCACCGCGCGAACTAGTCGCGTGGGCTTCCCCCAACGGCTCGTTACCACCCGTCTTGCAAGGGGGGAGAGGGCTGCCTTGTGTAACGAAGAACTGCTCGCGGTGAAATGGAGAGACAAGCGTGACGTTTACATGCTCTCCTCCATTCACGCAGACACGACAATACAAATTGAGCGAGCAACCCGTGTCATTGAAAAGCCCCTCTGTGTCCACGACTATAATGCGCTCATGGGAGGGGTGGACTTCAATGACCAGATGTTGTCTCCGTATTTAGTTTCCCGACGCACCAGACGCTGGTATAAGAAGGTGTCTGTATATTTGATTCAATTGGCTCTGTATAATAGTTTTGTTCTCTACAGTAAGGCTGGGAGAACAGGATCCTTCCTCAAATTTCAGGAAGAGATCATCGAGAACCTCCTGTATCCAGGAGGTTCCGTGGCCCCATCCACCAGTGTAGTTAGCCGTCTACACGAGCGACATTTCCCCAATGTCGTTCCTTGTACCTCAACCCAACCGTCACCCCGAAAAAGATGTCGTGTCTGTAGCAGGAGTGGAATAAGGCGTGACACCCGCTATTTCTGTCCTGACTGCCCTGACCACCCTGCCCTATGCTTTGGAGAGTGTTTCCGGAAGTACCACACACAGGTAAACCTAGCATAGGGATCACATCTCACCAGGACAGGCACACAGGGCTATTAGGGCCCATTCACATACAGCTGCTGCAAACCTCTCCTTTCACCTGTGATAAAGTGCATAATGCACTTCGCCACATCTTTGGGCAATTTGCGCTTTGCACATTGTCCCATGGGGAAGGAGAGGTTTGTCCTATAAAGGTAAAAAAAAAAAAATCACCAGTACGCAAAAAGGTTAATGTTCAGTTCAAAAAGTTAAAGTTTATATGTTCTGTTCAAAAGTTAATAAAATTGTTGCGTTGCGGCCTGTTTTTTATTTATTTTTTATATTTTTTTTTACCTTCCAGGTGGACCAACCGATCGACTAGCTGCAGCACTGATGTGCATTCTGACAGAAGCGTTGCGCTGCTGTCAGATTACACGCAAGTCGGTGTATGCGGCGCTGCAAGATGAGATTTCTCCTCTGCAGTAAAAGATACGTTTGCCGAGGCATATGAGCTGAGGAGGTGGCGGTGTTCCTATGCTTTGGCAAACACTTTGTATATAAAAAGAAAAATCCCGGCAATGATTTATTCATCCACATCGATTGATGTTAATGGAGAAATCTGGTTTGCCAGGGCATACGAACTAAGTGGGTATGGATGTTGGGCGGAGCTCCTATGTCCTGGCAGACGCCTTTCCCCTCCTTTTTTTTTTTTGGCAGAGATTTTTTCATCCACATTGATCGATGCGAATGAAGAAATCTGTGCCGTTCTTTTTTTTTTCTTTCAGCCCAGAGGCTGAACGGAAAAAAAATCTCATTACCTGTATGCTCAATATAAGGAGAATAGCAGAAACTCCTAATGCTGTCCATACATGTAATGATTGTGGAGACCCTCAAATGCCAGGGCAGTACAAACACCCCACAAATGACCCAATTTTGGAAAGAAAACACCCCAAGGTATTCGCTGAGGGGCATATTGAGTACATGAAAGATTGAAGTTTTTGTCCCAAGTTAGCGGAAAGTGAGACTTTGTGAGAAAAAACTAAAAAAAAATCAATTTCCGCTAACTTATGCCAAAAAAAAAAAAATTCGATGAACTCGCCAGGCCCCTCATTGAATACCTTGGGGTGTCTTCTTTCCAAAGTGGGGTCACATGTGGGGTATTTATAATGCCCTGGCTTTTTAGGGGCCCTAAAGCATGAGAAGAAGTCTGGGATCCAAATGTCAAAAAATGCCCTCCTAAAAGGAATTTGGGCCGCTTTGCGCATCTAGGCTGCAAAAAAGTGTCACACATGTGGTATCGCTGTACTCAGGAGAAGTTGGGGAATGTGTTTTGGGGTGTGATTTTACATATACCCATGCTGGGTGAGAGAAATATCTTGGTCAAATGCCAACTTTGTATAAAAAAATGGGAAAAGTTGTCTTTTGCCAAGATATTTCTCTCACCCAGCATGGGTATATGTAAAATGACACCCCAAAACACATTCTACAACTTCTCCTGAGTACGGAGATACCAGATGTGTGACACTTTTTTGCAGCCTAGGTGGGCAAAGGGGCACACATTCCAAGGTGCACCTTTCAGATTTCACCAGTCATTTTTTACAGATTTTGATTGCAAACTTCTTCTCACACATCTGGGCCCCTAGAATGCCAGGGCAGTATAACTACCCCACAAGTGACCCCATTTTGGAAAGAAGACACCCCAAGGTATTTTGTGATGGGCATAGTGAGTTCATGGAAGTTTTTATTTTTTGTCACAAGTTAGTGGAATATGAGACTTTGTAAGAAAAAAAAAAATTATCATTTTCCGCTAACTTGTGACAAAAAAAAAAAATTCTAGGAACTCGCCATGCCCCTCACGGAATACCTTGGGGTGTCTTCTTTCCAAAATGGGGTCACTTGTGGCGTAGTTATACTGCCCTGGCATTCTAGGGGCCCTAATGTGTGGTAAGTAGTTTGCAATCAAAATGTGTAAAAAATGGCCTGTGAAATCCGAAAGGTGCTCTCTGGAATGTGTGCCCCTTTGCCCACCTTGGCTGCAAAAAAGTGTCACACATCTGGTATCGCCGTACTCAGGAGAAGTTGGGGAATGTGTTTTGGGGTGTCATTTTACATATACCCATGCTGGGTGAGAGAAATATTTTGGCAAAAGACAACGTTTCCCATTTTTTTATACAAAGTTGGCATTTGACCAATATATTTATCTCACCCAGCATGGGTATATGTAAAATGACACCCCAAAACACATTCCACACCTTCTCCTGAGTACGGCAATACCAGATGTGTGACACTTTTTTTCAGCCTAGGTGGGCAAAGGGGCACACATTCCAAAGTGCACCTTTCGGATTTCACCGGTCATTTTATACAGATTTTGATTGCAAACTTCTTCTCACACATCTGGGCCCCTAGAATGCCAGGGCAGTATAACTACCCCACAAGTGACCCCATTTTGGAAAGAAGACACCCCAAGGTATTTTGTGATGGGCATAGTGAGTTCATGGAAGTTTTTATTTTTTGTCACAAGTTAGTGGAATATGAGACTTTGTAAGAAAAAAAAATCATAATTTTCCGCCAACTTGTGACAAAAAATAAAAAGTTCTATGAACTCACTATGCCCATTTTTTTTTATCAAAGACATGTAGAACAATATATTTAGCGAAAAATGTATATATGGATGTCGCTTGTTTTGCAAAATTTTACAACTGAAAGTGAAAAATGTCATTTTTTTGCAAGAAAATCGTTAAATTTCGATTAATAACAAAAAAAGTAAAAATGTCAGCAGCAATGAAATACCACCAAATGAAAGCTCTATTAGTGAGAAGAAAAGGAGGTAAAATTCATTTGGGTGGTAAGTTGCATGACCGAGCAGTAAACGGTGAAAGTAGTGTAGTGCAGAAGTGTAAAAAGTGGCCTGGTCATTAAGGGGGTTTCAGCTAGCGGGGTTGAAGTGGTTAAAGTGCCTTTATGTTCAGCCGCTTTCTTCTGGTGGAGTAGAGAAGTCAGGGGCAATCCACGCCTTGTTCATTTTGATAAAAGTCAACCTGTCATCATTTTCATTTGACAGTCGGATGTGCTTATCAGTTATTAGGCAGGTCAGCACCTCCAAGGCGTAGAGCACCAGTTTGTGCCATTTGTCCAGCTTGGACACCCAATAGTTGTAAGGCACAGAGGGATCATTGAGGACTCTGGCACAGTCTGCTACGTACTCCTTCACCATCTTCCAAAACTTTTCCCTCCTTGTGACACTAGGCCACACATCAGGGTGAGGGTGCTGGCGAGGTGTCTTGAAACTGTTCCAAACCTTTGAGAGTGTTGCCCTGCCTCTGTTGGAACTGCTGTGTGTTACCCTCCCCTCCCCTCCTCAGTTGCCCAAGGAACTATGTACTCTGCCGCCAGCGTTGTCAGCTGGAAATTTTTGGAGCAATTTTTCCACAAGGGCCTTCTGGTATTGCACCATTTTTCTAGTCCTCTCCACTACAGGAATCAGAGATGAGAAGTTCTCTTTGTAGCGGGGGTCGAGAAGGGTGAACAACCAGTAATAGGTGTTGGCCAAAATGCGTATAATGCGATGGTCACGGGAAAGGCAGCATAACATAAAGTCAGCCATGTGTGCCAGAGTCCCAACAGACAAGACTTTGCTGTCCTCATCAGGAGGATGAGTCTCAATCTTCTCATCCTCTTCGGCACATCCACGCTGAACAGATGGAATAAACCTGCTATGGGTACTTCCCTCTGTAGTGAAGACAACCATCTCCTGCTCCTCCTCCTCATCATCATCATTCAATTCACACTGAGAAGATGAACGGGGGTGGCCAGGCTATCACCCTGTGTACTGTCTTCCGCCATTTCCACCTCTTCTACATGCAAAGCATCCGCCTTTATTGTGAGCAGCGATTGTTTCAGTAGACACAGAAGTGGGATGGTTACGCTGATAATAGTGGCATTGCCGCTCACCATCTGTGTTGAATCCTCAAAGTTTCTTAAAACCTCAGAGGTCCGACATCCATGCCCACTCGTTGCTTTTTTTTTTTTTATATTGAAAATGTTTATTGTTTTCAATTTTTCAGTGCTTAGTACATTTTCCAATAAGTAAAGTATACAACAATACATGTGACATAAACAGAAGCGACAATCACATATCTTGAGGTGCCACAAATGTAGTTAACCTATGGGCGGTTAAGCCCAACATGACAAGCATTAGCAAAAGATTAAAAGGAAAATAAAAACCCTACTGATATGTCAAATTAAGCCCAGAATCGTGGGTATGAAAAGTAGGTGTCAATGGTGAGAGCGTATAAGTGGGAGGGGGGGGGGATGTTAATATAGGTAAGTGGGCATCTATCCGGGGGTGGGGAAGGAAAGGCAATAAAAGATTGTTATTAAGCTCAGTACCTATGGAAAGTTTCTGTAAAACTTCCAAGGTAACCACGTTTTTAGGAAAGAGGGTCCCTGTATCAGCATTTTAGAGGTTTCTTGAGGTGTTAGGGACCTTTGAAGATCTTTTTCCCATTTGCCCACTATTGCAGGTTTAATAATGGATGCAGGGGACTTCAAATGCTTATAGATCTTAGAAATGGCTTTAGGCGGATATCTCTTACTATTCAGCATTTCCACAAACCAGTTTGATTCTTCTGATGGAGGGGGGCTTTTCGCTTTGCTAAGTAATTCTGTTTTAATGAAATGCAACAGGGTGGGGTTATGAATCTGCGTCCCCAGAATTTTGCATATTTCCGGGTCAGGAAGAATACAGCCATCAGGGTCTAAAAACTGGGCAATGGGAATCACTGATGACCTAATACGTAGCGGACAGCTTTCTTTCAGTTCTTTAGGGGCCAGATCAATTATGTCTTTTATGTGCATAAGTGAGGTAAGAGGCATTGAAGCCCCAAAGCTGGGCGAGAAACCCCCCCAGACCCTTAAAGTATTGCGTATAAGAGGGTTAGGTATTGAGCTTAGGGTCGGGGGTGGCCTGTCAGCCAGCAAAAGAGCCCGAGGTGAGGAGGGGAGGAGAGCAGTCTCCAATGTGAGCCAGGATTTATAAGAGGGTTCTCTAATCCAATCAATGGCTCTAGAAAGCTGGATATGATTTATAGCATATATGATTTAGGGTCAGGGAGGCCAATACCTCCTCTAGTCCTAGGTTTGGTCAAGGTGTCAAAGGAGATACGAGGGCTTTTGGCTTGCCAAATGAATTTACGGATGTGCTTGTTTAAGGATGCAAAGTATGACCTGGGGATATCAATAGGGAGAACCTGCATCATATATGTAAGTTTTGGCATGATCAGCGACATAAAGATGTTCTTCCTTCCGAACCAGGAGAGATAGGGAGAGTCTAAGGAGTCCATTTGAGCTATCATAGAGGCTATAAGGGGTTTATAGTTTAATTGAAATAGATCAGGCAGGTGAGAGGATAATTTGATCCCTAGGTAGGTTAATTGTTGGGTTTGCCAATTAAAAGGGGAGTTAATTTGGAGGGAGGCGATATTGGCGGGGGAAAGGCCTATATGTAAAACCTGGGTGTCACGGCTGTTTAAGGGTAACCAGAGCATACACAGTAAGAAGAGCTACTGACCGGACCCAAACTAGGGAAGAGAAAGGGTGACCCCTGTCAGACCCTCAACACTCTCCCTATGCTGCTAAAGCACATGCCCGGATCCAAATGGTGGAACGAGGCATGCCCGCGTACCTTAGACTGATGAGCCCTGTAACCCCTACAATAGTGGAAGGGGCACGGCCACCGATGCCCTGCTCAGAATATGGAGGGAACCGTGGCCAGTCAGGAAATCACCAGGTACACAACAAAGTCTGCACACTTAGCTGATGGAGCTGCAGCCGCAGAGAAGACGGATCCAAGGGCCGCTGGCAATATCCGGAGTGCTTGCAGCAGCAGAACACAGGTCCAGAGAACTAGTAGCTTAAGAAGTGAAGATACTCAAGGCAGAGCTACAACTGAAAAGAGAAATATAATCCACGCCCTGCAATAGGAGGAGGGGTGATTTAAAGGCAGGGAAATCAAACGCAGGAGAGACAGCTGGGAGTAAAGACCTCATCACAGGGGCGGAGAAACAGAACAGTGAGAACACCTCCAAACTCTAAGTGACATCATCACAGGGGTGGAGACACAGAGCTGTGAGAACGTCTCAAAGCTCTGGTAGTGACAGTACCCCCCCTCTACGGGTGGACTCCGGACACCCAGGACCCACCTTCCCAGGATGAGCCCTATGAAATGCCCTGATAAGGCGAGTGGCTTTAATGTCCGACATCGGAACCCACATCCTCTCCTCAGGACCATAACCCTTCCAATGAACGAGGTACTGAAGAGGAACGAGAAAGATCCGTGATAAAGTCCATGGACAGGTGTGTCCAAGGACGGGAAGGTATGGGTAACGGGAGAAGGGAACCTGAAGGTCGTGAACGAGGGACCTTAGCGCGAGCGCACGTCTCACAAGCAGCCACAAAACCCTCCACAGACTTACGAAGAGCCGGCCACCAAAATCTCCGAGCAATGAGATCTACCGTGGCTCTACTCCCGGGGTGACAAGCAAGAACCGTATCATGATGTTCCTTAAAGAGTTTGTGACGTAGCTCAGGAGGCACGAACAACTTCCCGGAGGGACAACGGGCAGGTGCCTCAGTCTGGGCAGCCTGGACCTCGGCCTCCAAATCGGAATATAGAGCAGAAACAACTACCCCCTCCGCCAAAATGGGACCCGGGTCCTCGGAGTTTCCTCCTCCCGGAAAACAGCGAGAGAGAGCATCAGCCTTCACATTCTTGATCCCAGGGCGGAAAGTAACAACAAAATTGAATCTGGAGAAGAACAGAGACCATCAGGCCTGTCTCGGATTCATACGCCTGGCCGACTCCAAGTACGCCAGATTCTTATGGTCGGTAAAAACGGTGATAGGGTGCCTGGCCCCCTCCAACCAATGGCGCCATTCATCGAAAGCCAACTTGATGGCCAACAACTCCCTATCTCCCACATCATAGTTTCTCTCTGCCGGGGAGAGTTTTCTAGAGAAAAAGGCACAAGGTCGCCATTTGGCAGGAGAGGGGCCCTGGGACAAAACTGCACCCACACCCACCTCGGAAGCATCCACCTCAACAATAAAAGGTAAGGAAACATCGGGATGCACCAAGATGGGAGCAGACGCAAAACTCTCTTTAATCTTAGAAAAGGCTGCAAGCGCCTCCTCCGACCAAGAGGAAAAATCCGTCCCCTTTTTTGTCATGTCAGTAAGGGGTTTGACAATAGAGGAATAATTCAAAATGAACTTTCTGTAGTAGTTAGCAAAACCCAGAAAGCGCATCAATGCCTTCTGATTTTCAGGAAGCTCCCACTTCAGCACAGCACGGACCTTCTCCGGATCCATGCGAAAACCAGAAACAGAGAGGAGAAAACCCAGAAATTGAATCTCCGATACCATAAAAAGACATTTCTCCAGCTTGGCATACAGTTTATTCTCCCGCAGTATCTGCAGGACCTGAAAAAGATGATCCTGATGGGTCTGAACATCAGGGGAAAAAATCAAAATATCATCAAGATACACCAATACAAATTTCCCCATTAAATGATAGAAAATACTATTAACAAAATGCTGAAAGACGGCCGGAGCATTCATCAGGCCGAAAGGCATAACGAGATTCTCGAAATGCCCGTTAGGGGTATTAAAGGCCGTTTTCCATTCATCCCCCTCTCTGACCCTTACCAGGTTGTACGCGCCTCTCAGATCCAATTTGGAAAACACCTTGGCCCCAACAATTTGGTTGAAGAGGTCCGGGATCAGAGGAAGGGGATAGGGATCGCGAATCGTGATACGGTTCAGCTCCCTAAAATCTAAACAAGGTCTCAGAGAGCCATCTTTTTTTTTAACAAAAAAAAAACCCTCGGCAACAGGTGACTGAGGGACGAATATGCCCCTTCTCGAGACTCTCGGAGATATAGGTTCGCATTGCGAGTCTTTCCGGTTGTGAGAGATTGTAGAGGCGTGCTTTTGGCAGCTTGGCGCCGGGAATGAGGTTAATGGGACAGTCAAACTCCCGGTGAGGAGGTAGCTCCTGATCACCGCTCTCGGAAAACACATCTGAGAAATCAGAGAGAAATGATGGCACAGTTTTAGTAGACACCTCTGCAAAAGTCGCTGTGAGACAATTCTCTCTACAAAAGTCACTCCACTCATTTATTTGCCTTCCTTGCCAATCAATAGTGGGGTTATGTCTAGTGAGCCAGGGTAGCCCCAAAACTAGAGGAGAAGGCAATCCGTTAAGGACAAAACAAGATATCTCCTCCACATGAGTGTCACCTACAGCTAGCCGGATATTGTGAACAATGCCTTTCAGAGATCTCTGCGAGAGTGGAGCAGAGTCGATAGCAAAAACAGGTGTATCCTTTTCTAATGTACAAACCTGAAAACCATGCAAGGCTACAAATTGAGTGTCAATAAGATTGACGGCCGCTCCACTATCGACAAAAATCTCACAAGGAATGACTTTGCTCTCTAGCGCCACCCTGGCAGACAGGAGAAAACGGGAACTGCAGGTCAGAGGAATAGCATCAATTCCCACATCAACTTTGCCCAAAGTAGCAGATGAAGCAGAACTTGATGATCTACCTCTTGAGGTTTTTCTCTTATTATCGCTCTTAGTACAGTTCAGGAATCTCCTAGACGGACAAACATTTGCCAAATGACCTATGCCCCCACAACAAAAACACACCATATTCTGAGGACTAAATCCTCTTTTATCAGGGGCAAGTCGGCCTAGCTGCAGGGGCTCCTCCTCAGAGGGGAGCGAGACAGGATGAGTCCCCTGCATACTGAATGAGTCCGCACCATTGCCCCTAGACTGACAATGGCTGGACGGAGAGGTCTTGTTTCTTTCCCTTAGACGCCTGTCAAGGCGTACCGCCAATGACATGGCAGACTCTAAGGACGTTGGTCTCTCATGGAAAGCAAAGGCATCTTTCAAACCCTCTGAGAGACCATGACAGAACTGACTTCGGAGTGCAGCATCATTCCAGCCTGAATCAGCTGCCCATCTCCGAAATTCAGAACAATAAAGCTCCGCAGACAGTTTGTTCTGGCATAAAACACGTAAGTTCGATTCTGCCAGAGCAACACGATCCGGGTCATCATATATCTGCCCCAGGGCCACAAAAAATCTTTCCACGGATCGAAGGGAGGGATCCCCTGATGACAGCGAAAAAGCCCAAGTCTGAGCATTACCCCTGAGCAGGGAGATGACAATCCTCACCCTCTGTTCCTCATTACCAGAGGAGTGGGGACACAAACAAAAATGGAGTTTACATGCCTCTCTGAAGCGAACAAAATTCTCACTGCCCCCGGAGAACGTTTCCGGAAGTGAGACCTTTGGCTCGCAACAGACTCCATGAGCCGGAGCAGAGCCCAATGTTTGTAGCTGAGTCACAGATTGACGGAGATCCGCTACTTCCAAAGAAAGACCCTGCATGCGGTCAACCAAGCCAGAAAGCGGATCCATGTCAACAAGGACGGTTTTGGTGGATTATAATGTCACGGCTGTTTAAGGGTAACCAGAGCATACACAGTAAGAAGAGCTACTGACCGGAACCAAACTAGGGAAGAGAAAGGGTGACCCCTGTCAGACCCTCAACACTCTCCCTATGCTGCTAAAGCACATGCCCGGATCCAAATGGTGGAACGAGGCATGACCGCGTACCTTAGACTGAGCCCTGTAACCCCTACAATAGTGGAAGGGGCACGGCCACCGATGCCCTGCTCAGAATATGGAGGGAACCGTGGCCACCTCAGATCCAGTCAGGAAATCACCAGGTACACAACAAAGTCTGCACACTTAGCTGATGGAGCTGTAGCCGCAGAGAAGACGGATCCAAGGGCCGCTGGCAATATCCGGAGTGCTTGCAGCAGCAGAACACAGGTCCAGAGAACTAGTAGCTTAAGAAGTGAAGATACTCAAGGCAGAGCTACAACTGAAAAGAGAAATATAATCCACGCCCTGCAATAGGAGGAGGGGTGATTTAAAGGCAGGGAAATCAAACGCAGGAGAGACAGCTGGGAGTAAAGACCTCATCACAGGGGCGGAGAAACAGAACAGTGAGAACACCTCCAAACTCTAAGTGACATCATCACAGGGGTGGAGACACAGAGCTGTGAGAACGTCTCAAAGCTCTGGTAGTGACACTGGGATTTGGAGGGGTTGACTTTAAAGTTGGAAAGGGAGCCGAAAAGGTTTAGTGTTGAGAGGATCTTGGACATGGATCTCTGTGGGTTAGTGGTGACAATCAGAAGATCGTCGGCGAAGGCTGCCAGTTTAAATTCTCGGCTCCCCACTTTCAGACCTTTAATTTCACTGTCTTGTCTGAGGGCTTGAAGAAGGGATTCCATTACAAGGACAAAAATGAGTGGAGAGAGGGGGCATCCCTGTCTCGTTCCATTCCTAATGGGGAAAAGGGAGGAAAGAAGTCCATTTACTGACACGGATGCCGAGGAGCAGGTGTACATGGAAAATATAGAGTTGATATACTGCTCCGGAATTTGGAATTTAGCCAGGGCTAATCTGATATAAGTCCAATCTACCCTATCAAATGCCTTCTCGGCGTCTGTGCCAAGCAGGACCAATGGGGAGGATTTATGTGAGGCGTAGAACAGGGCATCTAGAATTTTAGTGGTATTGTCCTTGCCCAAAACCGACCTGATCAGGGCTGATTAGTTCAGGGAGCAGATTTTGTAGCCTAGTGGCCAGCATTTTGGCTAAGAGTTTAAGATCGACATTAAGTAAGGAAATAGGACGATAATTGGGGCAGATCGTGGGGTCCTTACCTTCTTTAGGGATTATCGTAATGACTGCTTTAGTCATATCAGAAGAGAGTGGGTGGTTGGACAACGATAGATTGTAAATAGGGAGTAAGTGGGGTAGCAGGATATTTTGAAAGGCCGAATAGTAAGTTATGGGGAGACCGTCCGGGATTAGTTCCGGGATAGTGAACGGTTTGGTCAGGGATTCTTGTTGTGCCAAATTTAATGTGGGAAGGTCAAGAGTCTCCAGGAATGAACTGATATTACTTTCTCTATCCAGGGAGGGATTAGGGAGGTCAGGGGCTGGAAGATTATATAGGGATTTGTAGAATAATCTAAATTGTTCAGCTATTTCCTCAGCCTTAGACCCCATGCACACGGCCGTTGTTCACGGCCGTGTGCGGGCCGTGGAACCGCGGCCTGGATCCCTCCTGAGAGCAGGAGCGCACGGCGTCACTGGTTGCTATGACGCCGTGCGCTCCCTGCTGCCGCCGCAATACAGTAATACACTGGTATGATCTATACCAGTGTATTACTGTACTGTGCCGGCAGCAGGGAGCGCACGGCGTCATAGCAACCAGTGACGCCGTGCGCTCCTGCTCTCAGGAGGGATCCAGGCCGCGGTTCCACGGCCCGCACACGGCCGTGAACAACGGCCGTGTGCATGGGGCCTTAAATAGTTGAACTCCTTGGGAGGACGTAATGGACTGAACATAGCGGGAGTTTCTTCTCTGTTTGATTCGGCTCATGACATATTTAGAAGCTTTGTTTCCATGGGCATAAATCTTCTGCTGAGCGGACAGAAAAAATTTGGCTGAACGCTCGTTCAGAAGATTCTTCAACTGAGTTCTAAGAGAGGAAAGTCCTGATAGTTTCTGTGCCATTAAAGATTGCTTATGTGCTTTTTCTACTTGGTGAATTTGCGAAAGCAGGGTATTGAGTCTTTTCTCTGACTCTTTCTTTAGAAAAGAGCAGAGACTGATCAGCCTGCCTCGTATATATGCTTTGTGAGCATCCCAGATAACTTGGGGGGTTACTTCTGGGGTATTATTGGTTAAGAAGTATTCTTCTAAATAAGAGGTAATTTGGGCTGTATGTTTGGCGTTATTCAGTAAAGACTCATTAAATCTCCAATTTGGTTGTCTGGCATTTTTTTCCCCCGGGGATATTGTACAGAAAATTGGGGATTGGTCTGATAGAGTAATATCTCCTATTTTGGGTAAAGAGCAAGATTGTAATTTCTCCTTCGGGACTAGAATGTAGTCAATTCTGCTATAGGAGTTATTTGCAGAGGAGTAAAAAGAATAGTCAATTAAGTCAGGGTTATGGCACCGCCATACGTCTATAATTCCCAGGTTGTGCAACTTTGTATGTAACAATCTGAGGGTCTTTGCAGAGATGGGGGATTTTTTAGAGGATGCGTCTATTAAAGTATTGAAAGCAACGTTAAAATCTCCTGCGACAATTAGGAAACCCTCTCTATGTTGCTCAATTAAAGAGAAAACATTAATGAGCCAGCTAAGGCTACTTTCACACTTGCGTTAGGAGCGGATCCGTCTGGTGTCTGCACAGACGGATCCGCTCCTATAATGCAAACGCTTGCATCCGTTCAGAACGGATCCGTTTGCATAACTGTTTATTTCAGATTTGATTTTTCACTTCGGAAAACTCAGATCCGACAGTATATTCTAAACACAGAAGCGTTCCCATGGTGATGGGGACGCTTCAAGTTAGAATATACTGAGAACTGTGTACATGACTGCCCCCTGCTGCCTGGCAGATGCTGCCAGGCAGCAGGGGGCAGACCCCCCCCCCTCCTGTATTTAACTTATTGGTGGCCAGTGCGGCCCCCCCTCCCTCCCCAGTATTAATTGTAACCAGTGCGGCCCCCCTCCCTCTATATTCATCGGTGGCCAGTGCGGATTCCCAGTATTAAATATGACCAGTGCGGCCTCCCCCTCCCTCCCCAGTATTAAATATGACCAGTGCGGCCCCCCTCCCTCTATATTCATTGATGGCCGGCCAGTGCGGATTCCAAGTATTGTGACCAGTGCGGCCTCCCCTCTCCCCCCCCCCCTAATTAAAATCACCCCCCCTCCCCATCATTGGTGGCAGCGGAGATTACCGATCGGAGTCCCAGTTTAAATCGCTGGGGCTCCGATCGGTTACCATGGCAGCCAAGACACTATTGCAGTCTTGGCTGCCATGGTTACTTGGCAATAAAGACAAGCATTATACTTACCTGAAGAGCTGCGATGTCTGTGTCCGGCCGGGAGCTCCTCCTACTGGTAAGCGACAGGTCTGTGCGGCGCATTGCCTATAGCACAGACCTGTCACTTACCAGTAGGAGGAGCTCCCGGCCAGACACAGACATCGCAGCTCTTCAGGTAAGTATAATGCTTGTATTTATTGCTAAGTAACCATGGCAGCCAAGACTGCAATAGCGTCTTGGTTGCCATGGTAACTGATCGGAGCCCCAGCGATTTAAACTGGGACTCCGATCGGTACTGTCCGCTGCCACTAATGATGGGGGGGGGGTGATTTAATTAGGGGGGGGGGAGAGGGGAGGCCGCACTGGTCATAATACTTGGAATCCGCGCTGGCCACCAATAAATATAGAGGGAGGGGGAGGCCGCACTGGTCATATTTAATACTGGGGAGGGAGGGAGGGGGAGGCCGCACTGGTCATATTTAATACTGGGAATCCGCACTGGCCACCGATGAATATAGAGGGAGGGGGGCCGCACTGGCTACAATTAATACTGGGGAGGGAGGGGGGGCCGCACTGGCCACCAATAACTTAATTACAGGAGTAGGGGGGGTCTGGCCCCTGCTGCCTGGCAGCATCTGCCAGGCAGCAGGGGGCAGTCATGTACACAGTTCTCAGTATATTCTAATATGAAACGTCCCCATCACCATGGGAACGCCTCTGTGTTAGAATATACTGTCGGATCTGAGTTTTACGATGTAGCTCAAATCCGATGGTATATTCTAACATAGAGGCGTTCCCATGGTGATGGGGACGCTTCAAGTTAAAATATACCATCGGCTCGGAGAAAACTCCGATCTGATGGGGACTCCTGACTTTACATTGAAAGTCAATGGGGGACGGATTCGTTTGAAATTGCACCATATTGTGTCAACGTCAAACGGATCCGTCCCCATTGACTTACATTGTAAGTCTGGACGGATCCGTTTGGCTCCGCACGGCCAGGCGGACACGAAAACGTTGCAAGCTGCGTTCGGGTGTCCGCCTGCTGAGCGGAGCGGAGGCCAAACGGTGCCAGACTGATGCATTCTGAGCGGATCCGCATCCACTCAGAATGCATTGGGGCTGTACAGATCCGTTCGGGGCCGCTTGTGAGAGCCTTCAAACGGAACTCACAAGCGGAGCCCCGAACGCTAGTGCGAAAGTAGCCTAAGCTGATCGGTGTTTGGGGCATAGATGTTTACAAACGTGAACATAGATTGTCCCACCAGACCTTTAAAGGGGTTATCCCACTTAGCGTTTTTATACTTACCTGCTGCCACCGCGCGTTCACTTCCTGGATTCTGGCTGGGGGCGGGCTTCATCTTGATTGAAGTCTTCTCCCGGCCGTGCCGCGCGCTGGACTGAATGCGCACGCCGCCGCGCATGCGCAATGGTGACTTATTCCTACAGAGCCGGCGTGCGCGTTCGCAGCTCTGTACTATTCTGGCCGGGAAGAAGTCACCGTCGCGCATGCGCGGCAGCGTGCGCGTTCAGAACAGCGAGCGGACCGGCCGGGAGAAAATAAGGAGTCTTCTGGGCAAGCGCGACCTTCCGGCTTTTGGAGAAGAGCAGTGGTCGTAACCAGGGGAGACCGAGTCACAACAATCAGGTAAGTGGGTATGAATTTTATCCTAATCGGTGGGGATTTGTTAATAAAGTATATTTACAAAAATGATCACTGTCAAATCATTAACAGATTTAACAGTGATCATTATGATGGGATAACCCCTTTAAGGATCAAATATCGGCCCTCTGGGTCCTGTACGTGAGACTTATATTGAAAGGAAAGGCCTCTGCGGAAGCCTATGCTAACTCCCCTCGAGGCCGCACCCCCGGCCCCACAATGGTACCAGCAGGGAAATCTGGAATAGGAAAGATTAGGGTAATTATTGTGTTTGAAGTGTGTCTCCTGAAGAAAAACCACTGAGCAGTTTTCCCTGTGCAGGAGAGATAAGATCTGGCATCTTTTAGAAGGGGATCTCAGCCCCTTGACATTGTATGAGGCTAATTTAAAATCTGCCATAATTTTTTAGTAAAGTGGGAAGCCCAAGGGCTATAAAAGACACAGCGGAAAGAAATTTGACAAACCAGATACATCGTGAGGAGGGGAGTGCAGCCACGAGAGGATCCAAAAGGGTTCCCACAATTTCGGATTGAGAAGGGTATTGGAGTATTTCTTGAGTACCTGTCAGAACATGAACAAATAGAACAGAAACCAAAAAAAGTAAATAAAAGCAAAGAGTGAATGAGTATCATCCAGACAAGGCAGGGTATGTAAACTTTGCCTATCCGGGATAATAACAAGTAGGGGGGGAAAGGGTATTATACCCAGAAGCACTTCCCTCTAGGGTAGCAAAAATACTAAAGCCTAGTGGTTGTTACAATCCTAATGAAGTAAAAGTGGGGGTCATTATGGTAAATAGGATACCTTTCAGATATTAGCTCTTCATATAATAGTTAAGGGTAAAATGATGGAAATAGGTTATATCTATAGTCAACCATCAGGGGGAGCGTCACAAAGTGCTCTGAGAAAAATGTAAGTAGGTAAGGGTACTTCACTTGACTTCTTCAATGTAGTAGGGCATAAATAGATGGGAAATCATCAGAACAACAGCTAAGTTAGTTAATCATATCATGACTAGCCTGGCTTTAAAACAGATGGGAAACCTCAGGAGAGAAATCCCTACTGTCTCTACATCTATTGCTAGGTGAAGAGCAAGGCCCGAGTATAAAGCGAGCCCAGCTCCTTCCCCAGCATATAGCTTGCAGTCAACAATTTAAATATAAAACAAAAGCTTAACAGTATTAAGTCCCATCCGACGATTTTCTTGTTCACCCAGATCCAGAGATGAGAAAGTGAGTCCGGCTACTTGTCCGCCAAGGAAAGGCGTTTTGGGGTAGAAAAGGAATCTCTTCTTCTGCTGCTTCTTTGTGCCCTTGGGGTGCGTTGGGGCTCCCAGGGAATTGACCTGGGTAAATCAGGCAGAGAGTTCAGGTTCTGGACCATGTCCCAGTTTGCAATAGGTAATGGAGATAGCTGAAGAAGATCATAAGTCTTATCCAGGTCTGCAAACAAGGAAACGTGGATGCGGCGACCCTCATGTAGGAAGGATAATCCGAAAGGGAATGTCCATCTATATATGATTCTCTGCTGCCTTAGCCAATCAGTGAGGGGTTTCAAACCTTTGCGTTTTTTGAGAGTCGATTGCGACAGATCTTGGTAAATGGCGATGCTGTTATTTTCCCATTCTACAGAATTGGAGTTCCTGGCACCTGCCAAAATGGCTTCTTTCACAGGGAAGTGTAAAAATTTACATATAACATCTCTGGGTGGCTCATTCGCCTGTGGTTTGGGCCTGAGGGCTCTGTGCGCCCGTTCAAGCAGGACCTCATGTGCCGAATCAGGGCCTAGAATCTTGAGGCATATCTGAATTACCGTTTCCGGAATGTCCACGGCTGGGATGGTCTCAGGTATTCCTCTATAGTGCAAGTTATTGCGCCTGCTTCTATTCTCCTGGTCCTCCATGGCTGTATATAGGGCGTTTATATGGCACTGAGCTAGAGACATGTTAGAGGACACTTCACCCTGGTGCTGGAGGATTGTGGCCTGAGTTTCTTCTAAGGCCTCTACTCTCCTTCCTATGTGCCTCATATCTTCTTTTATTGAAGAAATGTCCACACTGATGGGACCCAGGGCTTCCGCTAGAGCTTTTTTCAAAAATGCTCTGGAGATCGGCAGGCATTCCGCCTCACTGGGGTCGTCCCCAACCTTTTCACTGCTACAAGTGGCAAGCTGTTTGTGTCCGGAGCGTGGGGTGCCGGGCGCCATCTTGGATTCTTGGCTCACTTGTACAGCGGCAGCTTTTTAAATAAATTTCTCTATTTCCCCAGCCTGACTTTGGGAGCGATTGCCTCCTGGCTGGTCTGTGGGCTTTTTGCCCCCGATCTTTACCATTTCAGCTTTCAGTAGGCTTATGAATCAGTGCTGAGAGGGATATGCAGACGGGAGAGCAGCGCTTCACACGTCCATCCGGATCAAGCGCTGGCTCCGCCCCCTGCCCACTCGCTGCTTTTGATGAGTGGAAGCTGACTGAAAATGTTGCAGCTGGCATTACAATACTGCCCTCTGCTGCTCACAAAGCCTGGCCAACATGTAGAACGTGGAGTTCCAGCGCATGCTCACGTCGCACAACAGTCGGTGAGCTGGCAATTGCAAGCGCTGCTGCAGTGTTGCCAGACCGACGGCAGCTGTAGATGACTTTTGGTAATGGGCACACATGTGACACACCTTCACCAGTAGCTCAGGCAAATTGGGGTAGGTTTTGAGAAACTATGAACCACTAAGATGAATTTGTGGGCTAAGCATGGTATGTGTCTTATCTATGTGAGTTACGGTCATTATAAGACACAACCATGCCTGGTTGTAGGTTGAGTGGCGAGAGCCACAGCTCAGTCTTGTCTCTTATACCCTGCCACAGCTCTGCAGCGGTGTGCTGTTTGTCACCTAAGCAAATAAGTTTTAGCGCGGCCTGTTGCCGCTTCCCCACTGCAGTGCTACTCTGTTTCAGCTACTGAATGATGGCTGACTGGTGCTGCAAGAGGAGAATTTAGAGGTGGAAGTGGAGGAAGAGGTGGAGGAGGAGAAGGGGGGGGGGTTGCAGCCACTAATGTAGGTGGTGGCGGAAATCCTGATGGAAGTAGGGCCCACAATCCTTGGTGTCGGTAGCACCTGTTCCATCCCAGGGTAAGACTCGCTCCCGGCCTCAACTAAGGTTTACCCAGTGTGCCGTCAGATTATCTCCATGCCTCTACACCGCAAAAAAATAGAACATGTTCTATTTTTTTGTGGGGTGGACGGATCACGGACCTATTCAAGTTGAATGGGTCTTAATCCGTCTGAGGCAGCTGCACGAATGGTGCCCATGCATTGGGGAATGCAAATTTTAGCCCCAATGCATGGAACGGCTGGGCAACGGCCTTGTGCATGAAACCTAAAAGAGAGAGCAGTAGATGTCATTCAACTTGTGATTGGCAGAGAAGAAGCAACTTCTCATCAAAAGTAGCCAGTAGTACAATTTAGAGCTGATCATCAGGCACTATCACAATGAGATTTTTTCAATAACTATTAGTTACAGATGTATCAATACAAAATCCCATGAATGAGAATACTAATACAATTTTTCTTCTTCTTTTTCTTAGGCCTCTTTCACACTTGCGTTGTCCGGATCCGTCGTGTACTCCATTTGCCGGAATTACACGCCGGATCCAGAAAAACACGTAAGAATGCATAATTATTTCTTTCCGGATGCGTATTTCCGGCTTTTTTGGTAAGATACTGATCCGGAAATCCTGAAGCCAACATCAACGTTTTTTTCCCGAATCCGTCGTACAGATCCGGTATGGGGCCAGATCCGTACGACGGATCCCGAAAAAAAAACATTGATGTTGGCTTCAGGATTTCCGGATCAGTCTCTTTTCGCGCCAGCCAAGCCCTTCCTACTTCCTGGCGCAGGCGCAGACGCAACTTCTGGATCTGTCGTTGCGTCATAACAACTGAAGATGTTAGGACGGATCCGGAATAATACATTTAAATGGGCTATTATTCCGGATCCGTCGATGCGGCAAGTGTTCAGGATTTTTGACCTGAGCAGTGGTATTTTCTCCGGCCAAAAAACGTGCCGGTCCTGAACTGAAGACATCCTGATGCATCCTGAACGGATTTCTCTCCATTCAGAATGCATTGGGATAATCCTGATCAGGATTTTTCCGGCATAGAGCCCCGACGACGGAACTCTATGCCGGAAAACAAAAGCGCAAGTGTGAAAGAGCCCTAACTCTCCTTCTTCTTCTTGTTGTTATTATTATTATTACTATTATTTTTTGTTTCCACATTTTTCTTTTGTTCAGTGATCAGAAACATAGAATTGTTTGTGCTGCCTGCAACATTCCATGATACCCATTTACTTTATTCTTTAACATACACTTACAACAGAGAAGTTTGAATGATGCCCACAAGAGATGTCAATTGCTACTAAACTCACTCCAGTGATTTCAACTGTTCATCAGTTCGCTGAGCATGTCTGTAACTGAAGGATCATCAAATAAGGTTGCTGACAGTCATCCTAGTCAGGCAACCCACAGGAAATTCTGCTGGAAAGCATTTTTGTAACCTTCGGAGGCATTTCAAGAATGTTTCTAGGTTACGTTGAAGTTCTGCTTTTCTATGTCAGTTTGAAGAGTCCTGGCATGACTGCATTTATATAAAATGTAAATATACACTAAAGAACATTGCTGCCTGAGCATGCCGTTCTTATGACGAATGCAAAATTACACGTTTGCTTCCATTTGATGGAATTTCATTAGCATACTCGAAACTTGTGAATAATGAATGTAATTTGTAAATAATGTCATAAAATGACTTCTGTGACATACAGTAGGAACTTTGAGGGCAAATTCTACTTTTTTCTTTTATACTGCTGATGCACAACCAAAAAGAATAAAAATCTGTTGCTCCTAAGTTGATGCATACGTTGTAGAGGCATTTCACATGGACCGATAATTAGCTAAAAGGAATGTTCATTCCCAATCAGTGGCCTGTGTAAAGGGCCTACAATCGCTGACAAACAAGCAAAACCTCATCTGTCAGCTGATCAGTACTTTTATGATAGCATGAAATTATATTTTGTTGGCAGCACATCCTCTGTGTCCAACATCATATTGGTGAATTGCGTTAAACATTTTTCACCTGCATACATGTTACTGCTGGTTTATGGTGGCGCAGTGTCAGACTGCCAGTAAGTACATCATTAGACTCCAGTAACTTTACACTATATAATGCCTAAATGCCTACATTTCTGTCTGTGTGTGTGTATGTATGTACAGTCATGTGAAAAAATTAGGACACCCTTTGAAAGCATGTGGTTTTTTGTAACATTTTTAATAAAAGGTTATTTCATCTCCGTTTCAACAATACAGAGAGATTAAAGTAATCCGACTAAACAAAGAAAACTGAAGAAAAGTCTTTTCAAGATCTTCTGTAAATGTCATTCTACAAAAATGCCTATTCTAACTGAGGAAAAAGATAGAACACCCTTGCCCCTAATAGCGAGTGTTACCTCCTTTGGCTGAAATAACTGCAGTGAGACGGTTATTGTAGCCATCTACCAGTCTTCGACATCGGTCTGAGGAAATTTTACCCCACTCCTCAATGCAGAACTTTTTCAGCTGTGAGATGTTTGAGGGGTTTCTTGCACGTACAGCCCTTTTCAAGTCACCCCACAGCATCTCAATGGGATTCAAATCTGGACTTTGACTTGGCCATTCCAGGACTCTCCATTTCTTCTTTTTCAGCCAATCTTTGGTTGATTTACTAGTATGTTTTGGGTCATTGTCATGTTGCATGGTCCAGTTCCGCTTCAGCTTTAATTTTCTAACTGATGGTCTCACATGTTCTTCAAGCACCTTCTGATACACAGTAGAATTCATCGTGGATTCTATGATGGTGAGCTGACCAGGTCCTGCTGCAGCAAAGCAGCCCCAAACCATGACACTTCCACCTCCATGCTTCACAGTTGGTATGAGGTTCTTTTCTTGGAATGCTGTGTTTGGTTTACGCCAAACATGTCCTCTGCTGTTGTGCCCAAATAATTCAATTTTGGACTCATCTGTCCAAAGAACATTATTCCAGAAGTCCTGGTCTTTGTCAACTTTATCTCTGGCAAATGTCAGTCTGGCCTCGATGTTTCTCTTGGAAAGCAAAGGTTTCCTCCTTGCACACCTCCCATGCAAGTTAAACTTGTACAGTCTCTTTCTGATTGTAGAGGCATGTACTTCTACATCAACAGTAGCCAGAGCCTGTTGTAGTTCTCGAGATGACACTTTAGGGTTTTTGGAGACCTCTTTTAGCATCTTGCGGTCTGCTCTTGGGGTGAACTTGCTGGGGCGACCAGTCCTGGGCATGTTGGCAGTTGTTTTGAAAGCCCTCCACTTGTAGACTATCTTCCGGACAGTGGAATGGCTGATTTCAAAATCTTTTGAGATCTTTTTAAATCCCTTCCCAGACTCATAGGCTGCTACAATCTTTTTTCTGAAGTCCTCTGACAGCTCTTTTGCTCTCACCATGGTGCTCACTCTCACTTCAACAGTCAGGAGCACACCAAACTAAATGTCTGAGGTTTAAATAGGGCAAGCCTCATTCAACATGCAGAGTAACGATCTACTAATTATGTGCACCTGGTGTGATATACCTGTGTGAGATCTGAGCCAATTTAAGAGGGAATACATGTGAGGGTGTCCTATCTTTTTCCTCAGTTAGAATAGGCATTTTTGTAGAATGACATTTACAGAAGATCTTGAAAAGACTTTTCTTCAGTTTTCTTTGTTTAGTTGGATTACTTTAATCTCTCTGTATTGTTGAAACGGAGATGAAATAACCTTTTATTAAAAATGTTACAAAAAACCACATGCTTTCAAAGGGTGTCCTAATTTTTTCACATGACTGTATGTATGTATGTATATATATCACACACACACTCTTGGCAATACAGTGTGAACAGTAGAACAGCACCTAGTTGAATCAATGCTGTGCCCACAATGGGCATCACAGGGTGCATGTCCTGGCCCGGCGAAGCAGCGCGCAGGTGCGGAATCTCGGCCGGACCTAGGGATGACATAAGGGAATAAGAGGGCGGGCAAAGGTAGAGGCTGGGGAGGAGTAACGATGAAAGAAGGCAGAGCAGCCTGGGCTCCTACACACTGAACGCCGCCCCTGGGCACTTACACACTGAACGCCGCCCCTGGGCACTTACACACTGAACTCCTCCCTGGGCACTTGCGAGTGCTCATTTGCATATGAATTAAACATAGTTTTTCCTGCTTCTGCAAGTCTAGAGAAAATAACAAAGGTACCGTGACATTCATGAATACGTGTGCGATAGGACAATGTAAGCGCTGTATATGGCCATATGGTGGTGGCAGACTCCCTTTAACCACAACTCAAAAATGCTTTGTTTAATACAAGAAAAATTTTATACACAAAAAATGATGTTTCACTGAACTGGTGAAAGAGATCACTTTCAATCCAAATAGGTTTTCACCTTTTTAAATTAACATTTTTATCACCGTTCATGTTCTTTTCAATTTCCATGATTTCGGAAAAATATAAAATGAATGATACTATTACATTTCCGACTGTACATTATACGAAGTTATCAGTGTTTTCACATATATAAACTGCTATAAAATGCTCAGTGTGGAATAAAGCAATGTCCTTTAGGCCTCTTTCACACGGGCGTGAGTTTTTTTGCCCGGATAAGAGCCGGGTGCGTTGCGGGAAAATGCGCGATTTTTTCTTGCCAAGTGCAAAACATTGTCATGCGTTGCACTCGCGTGAGAAAAATCGCGCATGTTTGGTACCCAAACCCGAACTTCTTCATAGAAGTTCGGGCTTGGGATTGATGTTCTGAAGATTGTATTATTTTCCCTTATAACATGGTTATAAGGGAAAATAATAGCATTCTGAATACAGAATGCATAGTAAACCAGCGCTAGAGGGGTTAAAAAAAAAATTAAAAAAATTTAACTCACCTTAGTCCACTTGCTTGCGAAGCTGACATCTCCTTGTGTCTCCGCTGCTGATGAACAGGACCTGGGGTGAGCTGCTCCATTAAATACAGGTTAAGGACCTTCGATGACGTCACTCCGGTCATCACATGGTACGTCACATGATCTTTTACCATGGTGATTCACCATGGTAAAAGACCATGTGATGACCGGAGTGACGTCATCGAAGGTCCTTAACCACTTCAGCCCCGCTAGGTGAAACCCCCTTCATGACCAGAGCACTTTTTACACTTCGGCACTACACTCCTTTCACCGTTTATCGCTCGGTCATGCAACTTACCACCCAAATGAATTTTACCTCCTTTTCTTCTCACTAATAGAGCTTTCATTTGGTGGTATTTTATTGCTGCTGACATTTTTACTTTTTTTGTTATTAATCAAAATGTAACGATTTTTTTTGCAAAAAAATGACATTTTTCACTTTCAGCTGTAAAATTTTGCAAAAAAAATGACATCCATATATAAATTTTTCGCCAAATTTATTGTTCTACATGTCTTTGATAAAAAAAAAATGTTTGGGCAAAAAAAAAAATGGTTTGGGTAAAAGTTATAGCATTTACAAACTATGGTACAAAAATGTGAATTTCCGCTTTTTGAAACAGCTCTGACTTTCTGAGCACCTGTCATGATTCCTGAGGTTCTACAATGCCCAAACAGTAGAAAACCCCCACAAATGACCCCATTTCGGAAAGTAGACACCCTAAGGTATTCGCTGATGGGCATAGTGAGTTCATAGAACTTTTTATTTTTTGTCACAAGTTAGCGGAAAATGATGATTTTTTTTTTTTCTCTTTTTTCCTTACAAAGTCTCATATTCCACTAACTTGCGACAAAAGATAAAAAATTCTAGGAACTCGCCATGCCCCTCACGGAATACCTTGGGGTGTCTTCTTTCCAAAATGGGGTCACTTGTGGCGTAGTTATACTGCCCTGGCAATTTAGGGGCCCAAATGTGTGAGAAGTACTTTGCAATCAAAATCTGTAAAAAATGGCCTGCAAAATCTGAAAGGAGCACTTTGGAATATGTGCCCCTTTGCCCACCTTGGCAGCAAAAAAGTGTAACACATCTGGTATCGCCGTACTCAGGAGAAGTTGGGGAATGTGTTTTGGGGTGCCATTTTACATATACCCATGCTGGATGAGAGAAATATCTTGGCAAAAGACAACTTTTCCCATTTTTTTATACAAACTTGGCATTTGACCAAGATATTTTTCTCACCCAGCATGGGTATATGTAAAATGACACCCCAAAACACATTCCCCAACTTCTCCTGAGTACGGCGATACCAGATGTGTGACACTTTTTTGCTGCCAAGATGGGCAAAGGGGCACATATTCCAAAGTGCACCTTTTGGATTTCACCGGTCATTTTTTACACATTTTGATTGCAAAGTTCTTCTCACACATTTGGGCCCCTAAATTGCCAGGGCAGTATAACTACGCCACAAGTGACCCCATTTTGGAAAGAAGACACCCCAAGGTATTCTGTGAGGGGCATGGCGAGTTCCTAGAATTTTTTTTTTTTTGTCGCAAGTTAGTGGAATATGAGACTTTGTAAGGAAAAAAGAAAAAAAAAGAAAAACCATCATTTTCCGCTAACTTGTGACAAAAAATAAAAAATTCTAGGAACTCGCCGTGCCCCTCACGGAATACCTTGGGGTGTCTTCTTTCCAAAATGGGGTCACTTGTGGCGTAGTTATACTGCCCTGGCAATTTAGGGGCCCAAATGTGTAAGAAGTACCTTGCAATCAAAATCTGTAAAAAATGGCCGGTGAAATCCGAAAGGTGCACTTTGGAATATGTGCCCCTTTGCCCACCTTGGCTGCAAAAAAGTGTCACACATCTGGTATCGCCGTACTCAGGAGAAGTTGGGGAATGTGTTTTGGGGTGCCATTTTACATATAACCATGCTGGGTGAGAGAAATATCTTGGCAAAAGACAACTTTTCCTATTTTTTTATACAAAGTTGGCATTTGACCAAGATATTTTTCTCACCCAGCATGGGTATATGTAAAATGACACCCCAAAACACATTCCCCAACTTCTCCTGAGTATGGCAATACCAGATGTGTGACACTTTTTTGCAGCCTAGATGCGCAAAGGGGCCCAAATTCCTTTTAGGAGGGCATTTTTAGACATTTGGATCCCAGACTTCTTCTCACACTTTCGGGCCCCTAAAAAGCCAGGGCAGTATAAATACCCCACATGTGACCCCACTTTGGAAAGAAGACACCCCAAGGTATTCAATGAGGGGCCTGGCGAGTTCCTAGAAATTTTTTATTTTTTGCATAAGTTAGCGGAAATTGATTTTTTTGGTTTTTTTCTCACAAAGTCTCACTTTCCGCTAACTTAGGACAAAAATTTCAATCTTTCATGGACTCAATATGCCCCTCACGGAATACCTTAGGGTGTCTTCTTTCCGAAATGGGGTCACATGTGGGGTATTTATACTGCCCTGGCTTTTTAGGGGCCCTAAAGCGTGAGAAGAAGTCTGGAATATAAATGTCTAAAAATGTTTACGCATTTGGATTCCGTGAGGGGTATGGTGAGTTCATGGGAGATTTTATTTTTTGACACAAGTTAGTAGAATATGAGACTTAGTAAGAAAAAACAAAAACAAAAACAAACAAAAAATTTCCGCTAACTTGTGCCAAAAAAAATGTCTGAATGGAGCCTTACAGGGGGGGGTGATCAATGACAGGGGGGGTGATCAATGACAGGGGGGTGATCAATGACAGGGGGGTGATCAATGACAGGGGGGTAATCACCCATATAGACTCCCGGATCACCCCCCTGTCATTGATCACGCCCCTGGTAAGGCTCCATTCAGACGTCCGTATAATTTTTACGGATCCATGGATCGGATCCGCAAAACACATGCGGACGTCTGAATGGAGCCTTACAGGGGGGTTATCAATGACAGGGGGTGATCAGGGTGATCAGGGTGATCACCCCCCTGTCACTGATCACCCCCCCTGTAAGGCTCCATTCAGACATCCGCATGATTTTTTACGGATCCATGGATACATGGATCGGATCCACAAAACACATGCGGACGTCTGAATGGAGCCTTACAGGGGGGTTATCAATGACAGGGGGTGATCAGGGTGATCAGGGTGATCACCCCCCTGTCACTGATCACCCCCCCTGTAAGGCTCCATTCAGACATCCGCATGATTTTTTACGGATCCATGGATACATGGATCGGATCCACAAAACACATGCGGACGTCTGAATGGAGCCTTACAGGGGGGTTATCAATGACAGGGGGTGATCAGGGTGATCACCCCCCTGTCACTGATCACCCCCCCTGTAAGGCTCCATTCAGACATCCGCATGATTTTTTACGGATCCATGGATACATGGATCGGATCCACAAAACACATGCGGACGTCTGAATGGAGCCTTACAGGGGGGTTATCAATGACAGGGGGTGATCAGGGTGATCAGGGTGATCACCCCCCTGTCACTGATCACCCCCCCTGTAAGGCTCCATTCAGACATCCGCATGATTTTTTACGGATCCATGGATACATGGATCGGATCCACAAAACACATGCGGACATCTGAATGGAGCCTTACAGGGGGGTTATCAATGACAGGGGGTGATCAGGGTGATCACCCCCCTGTCACTGATCACCCCCCCTGTAAGGCTCCATTCAGACATCTGCATGATTTTTTACGGATCCATGGATACATGGATCGGATCCACAAAACACATGTGGACGTCTGAATGGAGCCTTACAGGGGGGTTATCAATGACAGGGGGTGATCAGGGTGATCAGGGTGATCACCCCCCTGTCACTGATCACCCCCCCTGTAAGGCTCCATTCAGACATCCGCATGATTTTTTACGGATCCATGGATACATGGATCGGATCCACAAAACACATGCGGACGTCTGAATGGAGCCTTACAGGGGGGTTATCAATGACAGGGGGTGATCAGGGTGATCACCCCCCTGTCACTGATCACCCCCCCTGTAAGGCTCCATTCAGACATCCGCATGATTTTTTACGGATCCATGGATACATGGATCGGATCCACAAAACACATGCGGACGTCTGAATGGAGCCTTACAGGGGGGTTATCAATGACAGGAGGTCTCCCCTGAGGCTGATACCCTGCCCATATCCAGATCATTCTTGAAAGATACCCTATTAGAGGCCCTGGAGCCCCTCAGATCAGACCTCACCTCTATTAAAGAGGACATGCGTCATATTGGAAGGAGGGTTGAATCGCTTGAGGACAACCAGACTGCTATTGTGACACACCAGAACGCAGTCTCCTCCATACTGACCCTACATCAAGCGCACATGAACTCCCTATACACGCTCCTGGAAGATCATGAAAACAGGAGCAGACGCAATAACCTGCGTTTCAGGGGCATACCTGAGTCTGTAGGCTCTGTTGAAATTCCAGAAGCCATAATGAATATATGCCTGCAATTACCTGGCCCTGACTCCCCCCATGAAATTACCATCGAGAGGGCACACAGAGCCCTGCGTCCCAAACCGCAGCCTGCGGAACCCCCAAGGGATGTCATTTGCAAGTTTCTGCATTACCCAGTTAAAGATGCAATCCTTAGTAAAGCGAGAAATTTCCAACATCTTGCTCTGGAGGGTCATTCCATTACCATATTTCAAGATTTGGCCCAGTCCACATTGAAAAAAAGAAGAGCACTTAAACCACTTACAGATTGGCTTCGCAGCAAAAAAAATCTTATACAAATGGTTATTTCCCTTTGGGTTATCCTTTCTGTATGAAGGTCTGCGTATATCCATCTCTTCCTTTAATGATCTGCCTAAAGCTTACAGTATCCTGCAGATTAACCAACTACCCATTGAGAACTGGGACCATATTCAAAGTAATAATCCACTTCCAGATCTCCCCTCTGCAGATCCCTGGGAGACACCTCGTCCTGGCAAACCCCAAAGAACCAGAAGAGGACGACATTCCACTCCAAGACGCCTTCCACTTCAAGACTCTTGAGTGACTCTGGGACCAATCCTAGGAGACGTTCATGTTTTTCAGGGACTCCTTAAGTATATGTTTCATTTAAGTATTTTTAGGAAGTTCTCCCTGATTTGGGCCTTAACCCTATATAACCAATTCTAAATTCTGTGTCATAATAGGGCGGTTATGGTTATATGCCTTTTACTAAGTGCCTAATTGCTAATCTACTAAGAGGGTACTAGAATAAGTCACATTACAATGTGCACAGTATTCCCCCTTTTCTACTACAGGAGTAATTCTACTCTAATGTTAATGATCTACTTATATGATCAATATTCCAAACTGTTCTCACTGTTGTTACTATTTTATTGTTGGTTCTATGACAGGTATCACAGGAAATCAACTTTATCCCCCTATGAGGGAAGGGAGCCCTTCTGCAGCCCTGTAACTCCGCCTTGGATGGTTAAGTACAAACAAATCACATCTACACATCTTTTATTAAAAACTCTCAGCGGTACACACTCAGTCATTTTACTATTAGATGGCTGACCTGTGCATTGCCACATTCAATGTTAAGGGTTTTAATGCCCCATCAAAATGTTGTCAGGTATTCTCCTTAGGTAAAAAAGAAAAATGCTCTATCCTGATGCTTCAGGAGACTCATTTCAAATTTAATAAATACCCTGACCTATCTAGATCCCTGTACCCACACTGGTATCATTGTGGTTCAAATTCTGCGGCTTCCAGAGGCGTGAGTGTGGGGTTCCGGAAGGGTCTGCCTTTCTCCTATATGTCACATGTTCAAGATGTAGAGGGCAGATACATACTGTTAAAGGGGAAAATAGCTAACCAGATTTATACCTTTGCGAACGTTTATGCTCCAAATGTCAATCAGATTCTGTGGCTGATAGAGACACTTACCCTTTTGGAATCATTTAGAGAGGGGGTGGTGGTGCTTGGAGGCGATCTGAATACAACACTAAACCCCTCTTTAGATTCATCATCTCAAAAATCAGCACTATCCACCAAAGCACTTAGACATCTTAGGAATAAACTACATCATGGGGCAGTCCATGACGTATGGCGTCTCCTAAACCCCTCCAGGAAGGACTACACCTTCTTCTCCCATCCCCACAACTCGTATCAAAGACTTGATTACATATTTGTGTCAAAAGAACATCTACAATTGTGCACGCAAGCCTATATAGGTAATATACTTTTATCGGACCATGCCCCAGTGTTTATTAATATACAAGCCCCTTCATTAGAACCTAAAGCATTTAGATGGCGTCTTAATGAACAGCTGATCTCATCAGATGAGAATAAAATCCTTACACAAAAACTTATGGAGGAATTCTTTTCCATTAATTCCCTTCCTGGAACATCTCCCCACATACTATGGCAATATAATAGAATCCGCAGCACTCGTCAGTTAGTGATGAAATAGAATGGATTTATTCCATAAAGCAGCAAGGAAATGCGACGTTTCGACCGTTCCCGGTCTTTTTCATTGCTTGAAAAAGACCGGGAACGGTCGAAACGTCGCATTTCCTTGCTGCTTTATGGAATAAATCCATTCTATTTCATCACTAACTGACGAGTGCTGTGGATTCTTTTATATTGCTATTTGATGGTGGATCAACAGCCAGGATCCCGATCTGCTGGCACCAATACTACCGTGACTAAGGTATAGTGCATGGACTTTCCAAATTGGCTGATTTTTTGGAAATAGGAGTGCTGCCGGACCTATTTATATTGTAACCCACATACTATGGGACACCCACAAGGCCTACATGAGAGGCCAATTCATTAGTATGGGTTCAAGAATCAAAAAAGAAAGGACAAAAAAAGTAGAAGATCTACTAGCCCAGATTCATAGATTAGAAACTGTACACAAAAGTTCTTTATTGGTCTCCCAATTGAAGGAACTTACAGAATTAAAGAACTCTTTAAAAAACCTGCTTAATGCAGCTTCTGCCAAGTATTATCTCCATGCGCAGTACAAATATTATGCGCATGGGGATAAAGCTTCCAAGTTTATGATGCAACGTATTAAGCAGAGAAAATCTCATAATTATATACACAAGATTAAAATTTCTAACAGGGAAGAGGTGCATACCACTCCAGAAATAGCCAAACAATTTCAAAAGTTCTACTATTCCCTATACAATATAAAAGAAGAAGGAAAGGAGGTTGATATCCCCTCTCTTCACCCTCCAAAGGTTTCAGTAACTTCTTTCCTTAACTCCCTTGCCTTACCGGAACTGACGGACTCGCAAATCCAAATTCTACAAGCCCCTTTTACGATGTCTGAGCTTGAGATAGCGATTAAACAACTCCCTAATGGGAAAAGCCCGGGACCTGATGGCTACCCGGCTTTGTATTACCGCACTTTCCAAAATATACTAGGCCCGTATCTTCTCTCTATATTCAATAGCTCCCTGTCTGGTGTCCCATTATCAACAGATATGACCAGAGCACATATCACACTGATTCCGAAAGAAGGGAAAGACTGTTCCCAATGCTCTAACTACCGCCCAATTTCCATCTTAAACTTAGATCTGAAATTATTAGCTAAGATGCTTGCTACCCGCTTATCATCCTTCCTACCAGCCCTAATCAAGGAAGATCAAGTAGGCTTTGTCCGTGGTAGGGAGGGCAGAGATAATACCGCCAAAGTGTTAAATGCTGTATACCTTTCAAAAAAACTTAAGCGACCTCTAGTCCTCCTTAGCACGGACGCAGAAAAAGCTTTCGATAGGGTTAGCTGGGATTATATGAGAGAAGTCCTTAAAACAATTAAGTTCCCTGACCAATATATTAATGCCATCTTTTCCTTATATACTCACGCCTCAGCCTCTATCATTATCAATGACACTTTATCCCCCTCTTTCAATATCAGGAATGGCACCAGACAGGGATGCCCACTTTCACCTTTATTATTTGTTCTCGTTATGGAGACACTGCTTCAGGCTATTAGACTAGAGAAAGAGATAGAAGGTGTTAAGATAAATCAACATGAGCATAAAGTAGCTGCTTTCGCAGACGACCTGTTAATAATGAATACCAACCCAACCAAAGCCCTACCCCTCATTTATCAGATATTAGAACAGTTCAGCTCTTATTCAAACTTCAAAATTAATATGAGCAAATTCCATATTATCAGTATAGACCTCCCAATATCAACTAGCAATTCATCAAAGGCAATTTCCCCCTTTAATTGGGACACTCCGTATATTACATACTTAGGAGTCAAAATTGGCCCTGACCCATCTACACTTTTCCGACTGAACTATACCCCTCTCCTCCAATCTATATCTGACCAACTAGTTGGGTTGAGGAATCCGATGTTATCATGGTTTGGTAGGAAGAATATTGTAACCTCATTGGTCTTACCAAGATTGACATACCTGCAACAAGTTCTACCGATCCTAGTCCCAAAAACATACTACACTAAACTTAAACAACAGATTAGCTTGTTCATTTGGGCCGGGAAAAGGGCTCGACTAGCTCGTGCTGTTCTTTGCAGACCAAAGGCTAATGGGGGAATAGGACTAACCGACCCAGAATTATATGGGAGAGCAGTTATGCTATCTAGAGTAATAGACTGGATGACACATCCAAACCAGAAGCCTTGGGTCTCCATGGAACAGGGTGACCTTGGTTCGTTTCCTTCAGGTCTCCTAGTGGGAGCAAAAATTTTTCCAACCCAGGATAGACCCCTTAACCCAATCGTTAAATCGACAGTTGAGGCCTGGAACTGGCTACAACAATCGCAGCATACTATTCCTTTACCTTCACCATTAATACAAATAAAAGACATAATAGCCTATGCTCCGTCTAACTTGAAAGATTGTCTACCCCACTCAGTTCGAAACTCTACAATGCAACTCTTTTCACTTTTTGATGACAAGGGCGTTGTGTTGAAAAGCGAAAATATTTTAAGTATCTTCCCAGAATGCAAACACTTCCCTTTCCTATTGTCCTTCATACGCTCCTTCATAGTAAAGAATATTTCTATGAATGATTTATTACGTCCATTGACATGGTTTGAAAGTATAATAAAAGACCAGACTAAACATAATAAACTAATCTCCCAAATCTATAGGAAATTAAATACTCCAAGGTCAATGATTAAACCAACATTCATGGGGCTATGGGAAAAAGACCTGGATATTAACTTCACTCAAAAGGAGACCTCAAAACTTTTACTACTACCCCATAAAGCTTCTAGGTGTGTTCGCATCCAGGAAAATGGGTATAAAATATCAACAAGGTGGTATAGGACTTCAGATATCACTTGTCGATATAATCCAAATAATATAGATACGTGCTGGAGATGTAAGAAAGATAGAGGTTCATTTTTCCATATATGGTGGGAATGCCCTCCACTCCAAGATTGGTGGAAGTAAATTTTTGCCAAAGCTAACATAATATGTAAAACGAATATCCCACTGTCTCCCCAATTAGCTCTAATGGATTTACCTTCTTCTGCATCTAAAATATCACCAACTAAAGTATTTCATACTATGTTAAGTGCTGCGCATCTACTAATACCTAAATTTTGGCTTTCGGAGGACTTACCTCCCTCCTCTCAATGGATAGGGAAAATTGACCAACTGTGTAGGTTTGAGGAAATCTCAGCCTGGGAAAACCGTAGTATACAACTATATAGGAAACAATGGAAAGATTGGTTCTTATACAGAAAGGTGAACGCTTTGCTATCCTAACTTACGAATATCTCATTTCACTAAGTTTGCTTACTATAAAGGGAGTCTAACGAAACCCTAACAGTTATACTAGATGTGGATGAAATTTGTAATATCTATTGTATTACCCATCCTGTGGAACTGATGTAAAATGATGCCTGTCAAACCACCTGTTATGTTATATTATGCATATGTCCTAAACCGATACCAATATGCAATTTGACATATCTAATCATATGTAATGATTATTATCCTCAATAAAATTATAAAAAAAATAAATGATTAAACCAGGAAAGTTCTCCTGTCCTTGAAATATTTTTATGACAAGCAAGGATCTCCTCCTTAAGGAATCTCAGAGGAATGGGATTGCACGATTTTATTTTAATTAACTCAAATATTTTCTGATCCACAAGCAAGGATCCCTCAGGATCTACCAGGTCTCCTATAGGGATGTCACAGAGCCTTAAGGAGGGGGGAAAGCATTTTATGAGTTCTTTAGGAGCAAGGGCTATTATATCTTTCACTAGTAATAGTGTGGAGGGAAAAGAGGGAGATCCCACACTAGTTAAAAACCATTTCCAGGTTTTAATAGTAGCTCTAATCATGGAGTTGGGTACAGAACCCACTTTTGGGGGGAGTGGCCTGCCAGACAACAAGAGGGGCCTTAAAGATATGTTCAGGAAGGAGTTTTCCAGGGTGAACCAGGATTTGGTGGGGGGGATCTAATCCAATCAATAGTCCTGGATAGAAGAATAGATCTCGGGGTCTGGCAAACTTATACCCCCAGCTCTCTTTGGTTTAGAGAGTGTAGAAAAAGAGATACGGGGAGCCTTACCAAGCCAGATAAACCTTCTAATATGTTTATTTAAAAGGGTGAAAAAGGTTTTGGGTATTTCAATTGGGAGTGTTTGCATTAGGTAAGTTAGTCTTGGCATTATTAGGGACATTAGGAGATTTTTCCTACCAAACCAAGATAAGAATGGGAAATTAAGTGAGTCAAGTTGAGCAATAATAGATTTCAATAGTGGTTTATAGTTCAACGCGTAAAGGTCTGTTAGGTGAGGGGAAAGTTTTATTCCCAAGTACGATAATTGTTGGGTATTCCAGTTGAATGGTGAGGTGGATCTGAGATTATTAAGAGTCGCAGCAGAGAGGGCCATGTGCAGAACTTGAGATTTGGCCGGATTCACATTAAAGTTTGATATAGATCCAAATAAGTTCAGTAGTGAAAGTATCACAGGCATGGATTTGGAAGGGTTGGTGGAGATTATTAAAAGGTCGTCTGCAAAAGCAGCCAGTTTGAATTCAGCCCCATTCACTCTCAGGCCTCTAATATTTTCCTCTTGTCTCAGTGCTTGTAACAGGGTCTCCATTACGAGGACAAAGAGGAGAGGGGAGAGAGGACAGCCCTGTCTAGTCCCATTTCTAATTTAAAAGCTAGAAGAGAGGATCCCATTAACTGACACGGATGCCGAGGAATGGGTATACATTGAGAAAACTGAATTGATAAAGGGCTCTGGGATTTAAAATTTTTGCAAAGTAGCACGAATAAAAGACCAGTCAACCCTGTCAAACGCTTTCTCGGCGTCCGTGCCAATCAGGATCAGGGGGGTGGCCTTACGGGAGGCGTAGTATAGGGCGTCTAATACCTTGGTAGTATTGTCCTTACCCTCCCGGCCCTTAACAAAGCCCACTTGGTCAGAGTGGATTAGGGTAGGGAGGAGGTTATTCAGGCGGAGGGCAAGCATTTTGGCTAGTAATTTTAAATCTACGATGAGAAGGGAGATGGGGTAATTTGAGCATGAGGCAGGGTCCTTTCCTGCTTTTGGAATGATGGTGATGGTAGCCCTAGTCATGTCTATAGAAATTGGGGAGCCACCTAGGGATGAATTGTATATTGAGAGTAGATAGGGGGCAAGGATATTTTTAAAGGAGGAATAATAGGTTATTGGAAGGCCATCCGGGCCTGGGCATTTCCCCTTGGGGGTTAATTTGATAGCTGCATCCAATTCAGGGGCTGAAAATGGTCTGGAAAGGAGGTCTTTTTGAGTGTTTGATAAGGCCGGAAGAGTAAGGGAATCTAAGAAATGTTCAATGTGGGGTAATTTTTCCTCAGCAGTATAAGTTAGCTCCTGAGAGGGGAGGTTATAAAGGAATTTGTAAAACAGTTGGAATTGTTCCGCAATCTCTTCAGATTTATATAAAAGGGGGCCCAGGGGGGATTTAATGCTCTGGACATATCGGGCCTCCCTCTTCTGTTTTATCCTTCTAATCATGTATTTTGAGGCTTTATTGCCATGGGCATAAAACTTCTGTTGAGACGATAGAAAGCAGATCTTTTGTTTAGGATATTTTTGAGTTCTGATCTAAGGGAAAGGAGTTCCGACAGGTGAAGAGCAAGAGGGGATTGTTTGTGAGCCTTTTCAAGGGAATGGATCCGGGAAAGGAGGAGGTTTAACTTCTTGTCAGATTCCCTCTTAAGGAAAGAGCAAAGGCTGATAAGTTTACCCCTGATGTATGGCTTGTAGGCGTCCCAAAGAGTTTTGGGGGAAATTTCTGGAGACTTATTAAAGGTAAAATACTCCTCCAGATAGGAGGCAATCTGGGCCTTGTGTATGGAGTTATTTAATAAGGATTCATTAAGGCGCCAGTTAGGAGCCCTGTGATGGCCAGAAGGTGAAAGCAATTCACAGGATACTGGGGCATGGTCAGATAAGGTAATATTTCCTATCTTGGTCAATTTACACATTTGTAGTTGGTTTTTGGGAATAAACACATAATCAATTCTAGTGTACGAGTTGTTGGCCGGGGAGTAGAAAGAAAAGTCTATCTCGTTTGGGTGTAAACACCTCCATGCATCCACAATACCTAGATCGAATAATTTAGTCTGGAGGGATTTAAGACCCTTAGAAGAGACTGAGGATTTTTTGGAGGAAGAGTCTAAGAAGGGGTTGAGGGCTAAGTTAAAGTCACCCGCCAGTTTTTAAAGAACCCTCCTTATGAGTCTCTACTAGTTTCAGGAGGGAAAGGAACTAATCTATCTGGCCAGAATTGGGGGCATACACATTGACCAGGGTATAGGTCTGTTGGCCTATCATACCCTTGATGATAATATATCTGCCCTCAGGATCTAAGACCTGAGAAATAAAGGTGAAAGGAAAGTCCTTGTGGAACCCTATACTCACTCCTCTTGAAGCAGCACCCCCAGCACCACAGTGGTACCAAGTGGGGAATTTGGCATATGAAAGATTAGGATAGTGGTTGTGCTTAAAGTGGGTTTCCTGTAGGAGAAGATTTTACATCTTTTAGATGGTGATCTCAGTCCTTTGACATTATAAGAAATCAAGTGGATATCTGCCATCGTTTTGTGGAAGGCGTGGGGGAGCGGTAAGAATTTAGATATACTTAGCTGCTGTTTGAGGGAGTTGAGTTTCAGATAGGAGCGCGTAGGGCTGCACAAGAGACCCCTTACACCTGTGGATGTGACTGCAAGAGTAATACAAAATAGGCATTAAAATAATATACCTGCTACAATACAAAAAGAATAAACATAACAAGGAACATAACAAGAGCTTACATATAAGCTCAAATGGAGTAGTGGTGTTTGGGCAATTTTGCTCAATTAACAGCAACAATAAGGACAGTGGGGGGAATAGACAAAGTGTCATAGAGGCAATTAGAAAAATCCCTCTAAGGCTGGTACTACTAGTGAGAAAGAGTCAAGGACCTGGAGTAGTAGTTGATCTCACTTATCCGGCATTGAAAGTCTCTTAGGAGTTGTCGCTAGGTATCCTCTCTTGTTCTTCTGCGATTTTGGGGTGCGCAGAGTTTCCCATGGGGATACCACGGGCAGAGGTGGTAGGGATGAAAGATTCTGGACTGTCTCCCAGTTCTCTATGTCCAGAGGGGAGATTATTAGTTGAGCATAAACTTTGTCCAGGTCAGCGAAGGAGGTAATGATGATGCGACGTCCTTCAAGAGGGAACGACAGACCAAACGGAAAGATCCAGCAGTACATGATGTTATGTTGATGGAGCCATTCCGTCAGTGGCCTCAGGCACCTGTGTTTCTTCAGAGTTGTTTGGGCCAGATCTTCAAAAACGGAGATGTTGTTATTTTCCCATCTCAAGGGTTCAGCATGCCTAGCCCCAGACATGATGGCTTCCTTTACCGGGAAGTGTAAAAATTTGCATATAACATCGTGGGGGGGCTCTGAGGGCTGCGGTTTCGGGCGAAGGGCTCTGTGGGCCCTCTCTATTATCACCTCATGGACGGAATCTGGCCCCAAGATCTGGAGACATATCTGTATAACTGCCTGTGGAACGTCTATTGGAGAGATGGTCTCAGGGATCCCACGGAAACGCAGGTTGTTTCTTCTATTTCTGTTTTCCTGCTCTTCAATAGCTGAATACAGGGAGTTGAGGTGGTTCTGGCACTCGGTCAGGCTATTAACTGCCTCTGTTTGGTGAGATATGATAGTCGCTTGATTCTCCTCTAAAGTCTCCACACGTCTGCCAATATGGCGGATGTCCTCTTTAATAGAGGAGAGATCTTGGCTGAGGGGACCCAGGGCGTCTGCTAAAGCCTCTTTGAGGTAAGATCGGGAGATAGGGAGCCTGTCAGTATCGGGGGATTCATCTCTTACCCCCTCTGAGTCAGCTGTCTCTCAAGTGCCTTGCGGTGGTACCTCGTGGAGTGCCGGGCGCCATCTTAGAATCTTTGCTTACTGCGATTGCAGCCGCTTTTTTAATGAAACGGTCCATGTCTCCGGGTTGGCTGGAGGATCGGACGTGGCTCGCTTGGTCAGAGGACTTTTGGCCACCTATCTTGACCATTTTGGTGTCCAGTAGAGCAGAATAGACAAGCTTTAGGGTTTATTCAGCAGGAGAGCAGCACTTCACATTACCGGCCGGCTGCAGCTAGCTCCGCCCCAGGCCTGTATATTTTTTTTTCCAAAACAAACTTTTAATTTTTCTATTGTTTATAAGTGTGGTGATAGGCGTATTTTAGTGTGTCAATAAGTGTATAATTTGGCAACAGTCAGGGGAAGTCTATTTAGGCCTGTATTTTTTATATATATTCTTTTAAACTGTTGGAATTTTTCTTTTGTGTATAAGTGATGTGACACAGTGAGAGGTTTTGTCTGGGAAAACAGGTATTTTCCTCCAAGCATGTGCTGCTGGGCTGATTTACAGCCAGGTGAGGTCAAATACAGACCGGATTTTAAATGCCGTTCTGGGTTTTGGCAGCACCTGGCTGTCCTTAAATAGGCAGCTGGGCTCAGAAGCCATGTCTCTGTGTTGGGATCTGAGAGCCTTGTGTCTGGATGAAGGCTTGCTACCTGTTTGGCATGAAAACAGGTTGGTGCTGCTATTGCCAAGGACTCTGTGGCAGAATTGCCACATGGTGTGAATTACCACCAACACCGCAAGGTGACTTTTTGTTTGAATATGACTGTTTGTTTTGTCACTTGCCTAAAGTGTGAATAAAACACTGAATTGTCTGATCCAAAGAACTTGTTGTTGCCTCTATACTGTGTCCGCTAATCCTGTCTACTAGAGCGAGTCCCCACAATTGGTGGAGAATATGGGCAAGAGCAGTGAGGCTGGCATAAACGCAAATATTTTTGGTTTCTGCATTTTTCAGGCACAGTTGTATGTCGTACATTAAGCCAGCTGTATTACAACCAGTCCCCTACGACAAAATGGAGGCTGTTGTGAAGGCCCTCATGAAGGCTAATCTGCAGCAGTGAGAGAAAAACCTGCAGAAATGTGAGGCTAATAGGCAGCAGCAGGAGACTAACCAGTTGCTGCTACAACACTGGCTTTTCAGACAGCAGGAGCACCCCCGAGCGTCCACAATGCCCGGAAAACAGTCCATGCCGTGATTCCTAAGATGACCCCTGCAGAGGACATCGAAAACCTACCTGGCGATGTACAAGAAAGTGGCCATCGGGGAAAAGCTACCCCATGAATAGTGGGCTGAGGTCGTTGCTCCATTCTTGCCATCCGATTCCCTGCGGGTGTATTTCGACTTGCCGTACGATCAACCGGCCAACTACCAAAAAGTAAAGGGTGAGATTTTGGCAAGACTGGGGGTAAATGTGTTGGTCCGGGCCCAGCAGGTACATCAGTGGGGGTTTAAGCTGGCTGAGCCTGTGAGGACCCAGTACTATGACTTACTCCACCTCTTGCAAAATTGGCTACAGCCTGATGTGCTGAGTCCCCCGGCTGTGCTGGATAGACTATTAGCCGATATGTTCTGGAGGGCTTTGCCATACCCTCTCCAGCAATGGATCGGTCAGGTGTATCCTGGCAATGCCCTTGAGATGGTGGACCTGGTGGAACGCTATGAAGCTACCAGGAATCTAAAGGAGGGTTCTGTTGGGAGGGGAGTCAGCAAACCCTGGAAATCTTCACCCCAGGCACGGAGATTTGAGCCAATAAAACCCACCCGGGATGTACCCACGGCAGACTTGGTTACTATAGTCTGCTGGCGGTGTTAGGAGCCTGGCCATGTAATGGCTGACTGCCCCCATTGGACACTAACTATGGGTACCGTCAGTCGCTATATGCCAGGAGGCTGTGTGCAACGGGTACACTCTAGATCACTTGTGCCAGGTGGAAGTGGGAGACACTCCGGCGGAGGCTTTGCTTGACTATATACTGACCGGAAAGTCAGGGTGATGTGCATCCACGGAGACTTAAAAAACTACCCCACTGGGCTGGTGTCTCTAACCACAGTGGCCGGTAGATGGACCCACAAATCTACATTGTGAACTCATAATAAGGAGAGACTTCCCGGGATTCCTGGCATTGTGGCCGGCTATGAGAGTGACTGATACCCATGAAACAGGGGTAACCCTAGCAGAGTAGCCTGGCTCAGGGGGGAGACCAGAACCCTGGGAACCTGAGACCAAAGGGCTAGCGGTAGGGGTGATCGCTATTTCGGTGGAAGAGGGGGAGACAACCCCGTTAAGTGTGATGGTGGGAGACGTTGAGGACTTGCTGCCGGGTCCTGAAATGGCAGACCTCAGTGTCTCCGGGGATAATTTTGGTACCGCCCACCGTCGGGACCCAACTCTATCCCGCTCCTGGGAAAATGTGTTGATAGTAGATGGTGAACCACAATAACCTGGGGCAGAGTCAGTGTTTCCCCGTTTTGTGATTCATCAAGATATGTTGTATCGGGTAAACCAATTAAGAGGTGAGCCTATCGAACAGTTGGTGGTCCCCAAGGCTTATCGCAAACTTCTGTTAGATCTAGCCCACCAACACGTTCTCATGGGTCACCTGGGGCTGCAGAAAACTCAGGATCGTATTCTACAGCGGTTTTACTGGCCAAGCATATTCAAAGAAGTAGAAGAGTTTTGTAGGTCTTGCCCGACCTGCCAGGTAACTAGCCCCAGCCACATTTCCGTAGTCCTCTAGTACCTCTCCCGATTATCGAAGTACCATTTGACCGAATAGCTATGGACCTCATAGACCCAGTACCGAAGTCCGCCAGACGGCATCAACACATCTTAGTCATTCTAGACCCACGCCACTTGGTACCCGGAGGCGGTGCCACTGCGACATACCTCGGCCAAATCTCATAGCTAAGGAATAAATGGAGATGTTTTCCCAAGTAGGACTAACTAAAGAAGTTCTGACCGACCAAGGGATCCCTTTTATGTCCAAGGTGATGAGGGAACTCTGTAAGTTGCTGCACATAAAACAACTATGGACGTCCGTTTACCATCCGAAAACAGACGGTCTGGTAGAGCGGTTGAAAAAGGTGTTGTCTAAAGATGGGAAGGACTGGAACCTCCTTCTGCCCTATCTCATGTTCGCAGTGCGAGAGGTACCCGAGGCCTCTACTGGGTTCTCACCCTTCAAACTGCTATATGGCAGACACCCTAGAGGTTTCTTGGATGTGGCCAAAGAGGCGTGGGAACAACAACCCACTCCATGTAAAAGTGTTATTGAGTGCGTTACTCAGATGCAAGATCAGATAGAGACAGTGTTGCCTCTTGTTAGAGAGCATATGGAGGCAGCTCAGCGAGCCCAGAGTCGGGTCTATAATCGGCAGGCTCGGGTCCGGATCTTTAACCTGGATTACCGGGTTTTGGTTCTGGTGCTGCCCGTGGACAGTAAGTTCCTGGCTAGGTGGCAGGGGCCCTATGAGGTACTCAAGAAAATTGGAGATGTAAATTACAAGGTACACCAGCCAGGGCAGCAAAAGCTGGAGCAGGTTTACCATGTGAATTTTCTCAAACCATGGAAAGATAAGAAAAGAAGACAGCCTGCGGCCGGGTTTTCTAGGAGAAGAGGTACCGGCCCTTCTGTCTGATGCAAGAGAGGTGGCTGCCACAGTAAAAACTGCTTACAGCCTCTCCTCTAAACAGACTCAGGAGGCCAGGGAGTTTGTTAGTCGGAACATGGATGTGTTCTCAGACCTCCCTGGATGCACTACCATAATCCAGCATGACATTATCACTTATTCTCAGGCAAAAGTCTGATTAAAACCATACCCGGTGACTGAGGCTCGGCGACAAGCCATATCGGAGGAGATGCAGCTAATGTTGCAGCTAGGCCTCATTGAGGAGTTAAAAAGTGAGTGGGCCAGTCCTATAGTATTGATACCCAAGCTGGACGGGACGTTGCGGTTTTGTAACAACTTTTGAAAACTTAACGAGGTCTGCAAATTTGATGCGCATCCCATGCCCCGGGTGGATGAGCTCATAGAGAGGTTAGGACAAGCCGGGTATTTTTCTCTTTTGGACCTCACGAAGAGGTACTGAGTCTGCCAAAGAAAAAACTTCTTTCATCACGTCTGACAGGCTGTATCAATATAAGGTCTTACCCTTTGGTCTGCATGGCACCCCCGCCACTTTTCAGCGACTAATGGACATTGTGCTTTGTCCACATTGTTAGTACCCTTCGGCTTACCTGGACATTATTGTCATCCACAGTACCGACTGGGAAGTCACCTACCCAAAGTGCAGGCTGTAGTGGACTACCTTTGAAAAGCTGGCCTAACCGCTAACCCCAAAAAAATGTGCGATAGGGTTAGAAGAGACTAAGTACCTGGGGTATGTCATTGGGCATGGAGTTATCAATCCCCAAGTGAACAAAATAGAGATACGGAATTGGCCCCGACCTGTCACCACTAGGCAAATAAAGTCATTCCTGGGAATGGTGGGCTATTACATGAGGTTTGTTTCCCACTCTGCTACTCTAGCCACGCCCTTGACAAAACTCTTGAAGGGACACAAGACTATGCTGGTTCATTGGGATGATCGAGCGGAAGAGGCTTTCTCCACTTGGAAGTCGGCACTGTGCTGTTCCCCGATTTTGGTGACTCCCGACTTCAAAAGGAAGTTTATAGTACAAACCGATGCCTCCGAAGTAGGCTTCGGTGCTGTACTGTCTCAGGAAATCAACAGGAATAGGAGCATCCCAATCTATTTCTCGGCCGTAAGCTCATCCCAGCTGAGACCCGGTATAGTATAGTGAAAAGAGAGTGCCTGGCTATCAATTGGGCACTAGTATCTCTCCGCTATTATTTATTGGGGAGGAAATTCTGCCTGGTGACTGACCACTCCCCTTTCAAGTGGATGAGCCAGGCCAAGGACAGAAATGCCTGGGTCACCCGATGGTTTCTCTCCCTACAAGACTTTACGTTTTCGGTGGAACACAGGGCAGGCCAATTACAGGGAAACATGGATTCCCTGTCCCGGTACACTGTCTGGCGTGTGTTCACTCCCTCATGGTTGAACAAAGGGGAGGGAGGGGTATGTGACACAGTGAGAGGTTTCGTCTAGGAAAACAGGTATTTTCCCCCCAGCATGTGCTGCTGGGCTGATTTACAGCCAGGTGAGGTCAAATACCGGACCGGATTTTAAATGCCGGTCCGGGATTTGGCAGCACCTGGCTGTCCTTAAATAGACAGCTGGGCTCAGAAGCCATGTCTCTGTGTTGGGATCTGGGAGCCTTGTGTCTGGATGAATGCTTTCTACCTATTTGGTTCAAAAACAGGTTGGTGCTGCTATCAGTAAGGACTCTTTGAGGCAGAATTACTGCATGGTGTGAATTACCACGAACACCGCAAGGTGACTTTTTTTTTAAATATGACTGCTTGTCTTGTCACTTGCCTAAAGTGTGAATAAAACACTGAACTGTTTGATCCAAAGAACTTGTTGTTCCCTTTATACTGTGTCCGCTAATCCTGTCTACCAGAGCGAGTCCCCACAGTGCGCAAATAATTGTGTTTTAGAAAGTCCATACCGGTGTATAGTTTGGTCGCACCCTGAGGATGTTAAATTGAACCTTTTCCTGTTTCATTAAAAGCTGCTGCAATTTTTCTACTGTTTATAAATGCCCAAAAATAAGTGTGTCCATATCAGTAGATAATTTGGATAGTTTTAGGGTAGGTCGAATTCTTTCTCCTTTTAAAAGAACTTATTGCAAATTCTCCACATTTAATGATCAGTGTATCAAATCTTTGACTTGTCACTGTTTAAATATGCTTAATAATAAAATGTCTAGTAAACGACAGAGTGTAAAATAAATAATCCATGCCTCATCATCCACAAGTGAGAAGTAGTGTAAACAATAGTAGAAGCTCATTCGGCACCTGCTGTTCAGCCAGTAGTAGTCGAAGCAGGCCACGGTCCTCCTGCACTTCCGCTAGGCGACAGATTATTATTGAGGACAAAGAGGATGACCTTGTGGAATGGATGGCTTATAGGGATGAGCGAACTCGAACTGTATAGTTCGGGTTCGTACCGAATTTTGGGGTGTCCGTGACACGGACCCGAACCCGGACATTTTCGTAAAAGTCTGGGTTCGGGTTCGGTGTTCGTCGCTTTCTTGGCGCTTTTGTGACGCTTTCTTGGCGCTTTTTGAAAGGCTGCAAAGCAGCCAATCAACAAGCGTCATACTACTTGCCCCAAGAGGCCGTCACAGCCATGCCTACTATTGCCATGGCTGTGATTGGCCAGAGCACCATGTGACCCAGCCTCTATTTAAGCTGGAGTCACATAGCGCCGCCCGTCACTCTGCTCTGATTAGCGTAGGGAGAGGTTGCGGATGCGACAGTAGGGCGAGATTAGGCAGATTAACTCCTCCAAAGGACTTCACTTGATTAATCGATCGATCTGCAGCTGTGCATCATTGAGCTGCTGAAATTCAAATGCTCACTCACTGTTTTTAGGCTGCCCAGACCGTTTGTCAGTCACTTTTTTCTGGGGTGATCGGCGGCCATTTTGTGTCTTGTGCGGTGCTGCGACCAAGTGCACCCAAGCTGCGACCAAGTGCATTTAACCCTCAATGGTGTGGTTGTTTTTTGGCTAAAGCCTACATCAGGGTGAAGCTGTCACACCAAGTGCATTTAACCAGCAATAGTCTGTTCATTTTTTGGCCATATACTAAATCAGGGGCAAGCTGCGCCTGTCACCAAGTGCATTTAACCCTCAATGGTGTGGTTGTTTTTTGGCTAAAGCCTACATCAGGGTGAAGCTGTCACACCAAGTGCATTTAACCAGCAATAGTCTGTTCATTTTTTGGCCATATACTAAATCAGGGGCAAGCTGCGCCTGTCACCAAGTGCATTTAACCCTCAATGGTGTGGTTGTTTTTTGGCTAAAGCCTACATCAGGGTGAAGCTGTCACACCAAGTGCATTTAAACAGCAATAGTCTGTTTATTTTTTGGCCATATACTACATCAGGGGCAAGCTGCGCCCGTCACCAAGTGCATTTAACCCTCAGTAGTGTGGTTGGTCAAGCTGTGACACCAAGTGCATTTAACCAGCAATAGTCTGTTCATTTTTTGGCCATATACTACATCAGGGGCAAGCTGCGCCCGTCACCAAGTGCATTTAACCAGCAATAGTGTGGTTATTTTTTGGCCATATCCCAGTCTAATTCTGTCACTAAATCCATACCGGTCACCCAGCGCCTAAATACTAGGCCTCAAATTTATATCCCGCTAAATCTCTCGTTACCGCTGTCCTGTTGTGGCTGGGAAAGTTATTTAGTGTCCGTCAAAGCACATTTTTTGTTCTGGGTTGAAGTACAATTCCCAATTTAGCAATTTCATAATTTAGTGGTTCCTGCTATATCAGAGCTATTTGAAATCTATCCCTAAAAGGGTATATAATATTCAAGGTGCACATAGGGTCATTCAGAAAAACTTCACACACACCCGCTACTGTGCATTTCCAAGTCTAATTCTGTCACTAAACCCATACCTGTCACCCAGCGCCTAAATACTAGGCCTCAAATTTATATCCCGCTAAATCTCTCGTTACCGCTGTCCTGTTGTGGCTGGGAAAGTTATTTAGTGTCCGTCAAAGCACATTTTTTGTTCTGGGTTGAAATACAATTCCCAATTTAGCAATTTCATAATTTAGTGGTTTCTGCTATATCAGAGCTATTTGAAATCTATCCCTAAAAGGGTATATAATATTCAAGGTGCACATTGGGTCATTCAGAATAACTTCACACACACCCGCTACTGTGTATTTCCAAGTCTAATTCTGTCCCTAAACCCATACCTGTCACCCAGCGCCTAAATACTAGGCCTCAAATTTATATCCTGCTAAATCTCTCGTTACCGCTGTCCTGTTGTGGCTGGGAAAGTTATTTAGTGTCCGTCAAAGCACATTTTTTGTTCTGGGTTGAAATACAATTCCCAATTTAGCAATTTCATAATTTAGTGGTTTCTGCTATATCAGAGCTATTTGAAATCTATCCCTAAAAGGGTATATAATATTCAAGGTGCACATTGGGTCATTCAGAATAACTTCACACACACCCGCTACTGTGTATTTCCAAGTCTAATTCTGTCACTAAACCCATACCTGTCACCCAGCGCCTAAATACTAGGCCTCAAATTTATATCCTGCTAAATCTCTCGTTACCGCTGTCCTGTTGTGGCTGGGAAAGTTATTTAGTGTCCGTCAAAGCACATTTTTTGTTCTGGGTTGAAATACAATTCCCAATTTAGCAATTTCATAATTTAGTGGTTTCTGCTATATCAGAGCTATTTGAAATCTATCCCTAAAAGGGTATATAATATTCAAGGTGCACATTGGGTCATTCAGAATAACTTCACACACACCCGCTACTGTGTATTTCCAAGTCTAATTCTGTCACTAAACCCATACCTGTCACCCAGCGCCTAAATACTAGGCCTCAAATTTATATCCTGCTAAATCTCTCGTTACCGCTGTCCTGTTGTGGCTGGGAAAGTTATTTAGTGTCCGTCAAAGCACATTTTTTGTTCTGGGTTGAAGTACAATTCCCAATTTAGCAATTTCATAATTTAGTGGTTCCTGCTATATCAGAGCTATTTGAAATCTATCCCTAAAAGGGTATATAATATTCAAGGTGCACATTGGGTCATTCAGAATAACTTCACACACACCCGCTACTGTGTATTTCCAAGTCTAATTCTGTCACTAAACCCATACCTGTCACCCAGCGCCTAAATACTAGGCCTCAAATTTATATCCTGCTAAATCTCTCGTTACCGCTGTCCTGTTGTGGCTGGGAAAGTTATTTAGTGTCCGTCAAAGCACATTTTTTGTTCTGGGTTGAAGTACAATTCCCAATTTAGCAATTTCATAATTTAGTGGTTCCTGCTATATCAGAGCTATTTGAAATCTATCCCTAAAAGGGTATATAATATTCAAGGTGCACATTGGGTCATTCAGAATAACTTCACACACACCCGCTACTGTGTATTTCCAAGTCTAATTCTGTCACTAAACCCATACCTGTCACCCAGCGCCTAAATACTAGGCCTCAAATTTATATCCTGCTAAATCTCTCGTTACCGCTGTCCTGTTGTGGCTGGGAAAGTTATTTAGTGTCTGTCAAAGCACATTTTTTGTTCTGGGTTGAAATACAATTCCCAATTTAGCAATTTCATAATTTAGTGGTTTCTGCTATATCAGAGCTATTTGAAATCTATCCCTAAAAGGGTAGATCATATTGAAGGTGCACATAGGGTCATTCAGAATAACTTCACACACACCCGCTACTGTGCATTTCCAAGTCTAATTCTGTCACTAAACCCATACCTGTCACCCAGCGCCTAAATACTAGGCCTCAAATTTATATCCCACTAAATCTCTCGTTACCGCTGTCCTGTTGTGGCTGGGAAAGTTATTTAGTGTCCGTCAAAGCACATTTTTTGTTCTGGGTTGAAATACAATTCCCAATTTAGCAATTTAAAAATTTAGTGGTTTCTGCTGTATCAGAGCTATTTGAAATCTATCCCTAAAAGGGTATATAATATTCAAGGTGCACATAGGGTCATTCAGAATAACTTCACACACACGCTACTGTGCATTTCCAAGTCTAATTCTGTTAGTAAATCCATACCGGTCACCCAGCGCCTAAATACTAGGCCTCAAATTAATATCCCGCTGAATTTGAATACAATACATTGGGCCAAATAATATTTTTGTTGTTGTGGTGAACCATAACAATGAGAAAAACATCTAGTAAGGGACGCGGACGTGGACATGGTCGTGGTGGTGTTAGTGGACCCTCTGGTGCTGGGAGAGGACGTGGCCGTTCTGCCACATCCACACGTCCTAGTGTACTAACTACCTCAGGTCCCAGTAGCCGCCAGAATTTACAGCGATATATGGTGGGGCCCAATGCCGTTCTAAGGATGGTAAGGCCTGAGCAGGTACAGGCATTAGTCAATTGGGTGGCCGACAGTGGATCCATCACGTTCACATTATCTCCCACCCAGTCTTCTGCAGAAAGCGCACAGATGGCGCCTGAAAACCAACCCCATCAGTCTGTCACATCACCCCCATGCATACCAGGGAAACTGTCTCAGCCTCAAGTTATGCAGCAGTCTCTTATGCTGTTTGAAGACTCCGCTGGCAGGGTTTCCCAAGGGCATCCACCTAGCCCTTCCCCAGCGGTGAAAGATATAGAATGCACTGACGCACAACCACTTATGTTTCCTGATGATGAGGACATGGGAATACCACCTCAGCATGTCTCTGATGATGACGAAACACAGGTGCCAACTGCTGCGTCTTTCTGCAGTGTGCAGACTGAACAGGAGGTCAGGGATCAAGACTGGGTGGAAGACGATGCAGGGGATGATGAGGTCCTAGACCCCACATGGAATGAAAGTCGTGCCACTGACTTTCACAGTTCGGAGGAAGAGGCAGTGGTGAGACCGAGCCAACAGCGTAGCAAAAGAGGGAGCAGTGGGCAAAAGCAGAACACCCGCCGCCAAGAGACTCCGCCTGCTACTGCCCGCCGCCATCTGGGACCGAGCACCCCAAAGGCAGCTTCAAGGAGTTCCCTGGCATGGCACTTCTTCAAACAATGTGCTGACGACAAGACCCGAGTGGTTTGCACGCTGTGCCATCAGAGCCTTAAGCGAGGCATTAACGTTCTGAACCTGAGCACAACCTGCATGACCAGGCACCTGCATGCAAAGCATGAACTGCAGTGGAGTAAACACCTTAAAACCAAGGAAGTCACTCAGGCTCCCCCTGCTACCTCTTCTGCTGCTGCCGCCTCGGCCTCTTCTGCTGCTGCCGCCTCGGCCTCTTCCTCCGCCTCTGGAGGAACGTTGGCACCTGCCGCCCAGCAAACAGGGGATGTACCACCAACACCACCACCACCACCTCCGTCACCAAGCGTCTCAACCATGTCACACGGCAGCGTTCAGCTCTCAATCTCACAAACATTTGAGAGAAAGCGTAAATTACCACCTAGCCACCCTCGATCCCTGGCCCTGAATGCCAGCATTTCTAAACTACTGGCCTATGAAATGCTGTCATTTAGGCTGGTGGACACAGACAGCTTCAAACAGCTCATGTCGCTTGCTGTCCCACAGTATGTTGTTCCCAGCCGCCACTACTTCTCCAAGAGAGCCGTGCCTTCCCTGCACAACCAAGTATCGATAAAATCAAGTGTGCACTGCGCAACGCCATCTGTGGCAAGGTCCACCTAACCACAGATAAGTGGACCAGTAAGCACGGCCAGGGACGCTATATCTCCCTAACTGCACACTGGGTAAATGTAGTGGCAGCTGGGCCCCAGGCGGAGAGCTGTTTGGCGCACGTCCTTCCGCCGCCAAGGATCGCAGGGCAACATTCTTTGCCTCCTGTTGCCACCTCCTCCTTCTCGGCTTCCTCCTCCTCTTCTTCCACCTGCTCATCCAGTCAGCCACACACCTTCACCACCAACTTCAGCACAGCCCGGGGTAAACGTCAGCAGGCCATTCTGAAACTCATATGTTTGGGGGACAGGCCCCACACCGCACAGGAGTTGTGGCGGGGTATAGAACAACAGACCGATGAGTGGTTGCTGCCGGTGAGCCTCAAGCCCGGCCTGGTGGTGTGCGATAATGGGCGAAATCTCGTTGCAGCTCTGGGACTAGCCAATTTGACGCACATCCCTTGATTGGCGCATGTGCTGAATTTGGTGGTGCAGAAGTTCATTCACAACTACCCCGACATGTCAGAGCTGCTGCATAAAGTGCGGGCCGTCTGTTCGCGCTTCCGGCGTTCACATCCTGCTGCTGCTCGCCTGTCTGCGCTACAGCGTAACTTCGGCCTTCCCGCTCACCGCCTCATATGCGACGTGCCCACCAGGTGGAACTCCACCTTGCACATGCTGGACAGACTGTGCGAGCAGCAGCAGGCCATAGTGGAGTTTCAGCTGCAGCACGCACGGGTCAGTCGCACTACAGAACAGCACCACTTCACCACCAATGACTGGGCCTCCATGCGAGACCTGTGTGCCCTGTTGCGCTGTTTCGAGTACTCCACCAACATGGCCAGTGGCGATGACGCCGTTATCAGCGTTACAATACCACTTCTATGTCTCCTTGAGAAAACACTTAGGGCGATGATGCAAGAGGAGGTGGCCCAGGAGGAGGAGGAGGAGGAGGAAGAGGGGTCATTTTTAGCACTTTCAGGCCAGTCTCTTCGAAGTGACTCAGAGGGAGGTTTTTGGCAACAGCAGAGGCCAGGTACAAATGTGGCCAGACAGGGCCCACTACTGGAGGACGAGGAGGACGAGGATGAGGAGGAGGTGGAGGAGGATGAGGATGAAGCATGGTCACAGCGGGGTGGCACCCAACGCAGCTCGGGTCCATCACTGGTGCGTGGCTGGGGGGAAAGGCAGGACGATGACGATACGCCTCCCACAGAGGACAGCTTGTCCTTACCCCATGGCAGCCTGGCACACATGAGCGACTACATGCTGCAGTGCCTGCGCAACGACAGCAGAGTTGCCCACATTTTAACCTGTGCGGACTACTGGGTTGCCACCCTGCTGGATCCACGCTACAAAGACAAGATGCGCGAGTACAAGCGCACGTTGGTAGACGCGCTACTGAGAGCATTCCCAAATGTCACAGGGGAACAAGTGGAAGCCCAAGGCCAAGGCAGAGGAGGAGCAAGAGGTCGCCAAGGCAGCTGTGTCAATGCCAGCTCCTTTGAGGGCAGGGTTAGCATGGCAGAGATGTGGAAAACTTTTGTCAACACGCCACAGCTAACTGCACCACCACCTGATACGGAACGTGTTAGCAGGAGGCAACATTTCACTAACATGGTGGAACAGTACGTGTGCACACCCCTCCACGTACTGACTGATGGTTCGGCCCCATTCAACTTCTGGGTCTCTAAATTGTCCACGTGGCCAGAGCTAGCCTTTTATGCCTTGGAGGTGCTGGCCTGCCCGGCGGCCAGCGTTTTGTCTGAACGTGTATTCAGCACGGCAGGGGGCGTCATTACAGACAAACGCAGCCGCCTGTCTACAGCCAATGTGGACAAGCTGACGTTCATAAAAATGAACCAGGCATGGATCCCACAGGATCTGTCCGTCCCTTGTCCAGATTAGACATTAACTACCTCCCCTTAACCATATATTATTGGACTCCAGGGCACTTCCTCATTCAATCCTATTTTTATTTTCATTTTACCATTATATTGCGAGGCTACCCAAAGTTGAATGAACCTCTCCTGTGTCTGGGTGCCGGGGCCTAAATATATGCCAATGGACTGTTCCAATGTTGGGTGACGTGAAGCCTGATTCTCTGCTATGACATGCAGAATGATTCTCTGCTGACATGAAGCCAGATTCTCTGTTACGAGACCTCCCTCCTCTGCCTGGGTCCTGGGCCTAAATATATGCCAATGGACTGTTGCAGTGGTGGCTGACATGAAGCCTCATTCTCTGCTATGACATGCAGACTGATTCTCTGCTGACATGAAGCCAGATTCTCTGTTACGGGACCTCTCTCCTCTGCCTGTGTGTGTGCTGGGCCTAAATATATGCCAATGGACTGTTGCAGTGGTGGCTGACGTGAAGCCTCATTCTCTGCTATGACATGCAGACTGATTCTCTGCTGACATGAAGACAGATTCTCTGTTACGGGACCTCTCTCCTCTGCCTGTGTGTGTGCTGGGCCTAAATATATGCCAATGGACTGTTGCAGTGATGGCTGACGTGAAGCCTCATTCTCTGCTATGACATGCAGACTAATTCTCTGCTGACATGAAGACAGATTCTCTGTTACGAGACCTCCCTCCTCTGCCTGGGTGCTGGGCCTAAATATATGCCAATGGACTGTTGCAGTGGTGGCTGACGTGAAGCCTCATTCTCTGCTATGACATGCAGACTGATTCTATGCTGACATGAAGCCAGATTCTCTGTTACGGGACCTCTCTCCTCTGCCTGTGTGTGTGCTGGGCCTAAATATATGCCAATGGACTGTTGCAGTGGTGGCTGACGTGAAGCCTCATTCTCTGCTATGACATGCAGACTAATTCTCTGCTGACATGAAGACAGATTCTCTGTTATGGGACCTCTCTCCTCTGCCTGTGTGTGTGCTGGGCCTAAATATATGCCAATGGACTGTTGCAGTGGTGGCTGACGTGAAGCCTCATTCTCTGCTATGACATGCAGACTGATTCTCTGCTGACATGAAGACAGATTCTCTGTTACGGGACCTCCCTCCTCTGCCTGGGTGCTGGGCCTAAATATATGCCAATGGACTGTTGCAGTGGTGGCTGACGTGAAGCCTCATTCTCTGCTATGACATGCAGACTAATTCTCTGCTGACATGAATACAGATTCTATGTTACGGGACCTCCCTCCTCTGCCTGGGTGCTGGGCCTAAATATATGCCAATGGACTGTTGCAGTGGTGGCTGACGTGAAGCCTCATTCTCTGCTATGAAATGCAGACTAATTCTCTGCTGACATGAAGACAGATTCTCTGTTACGGGACCTCTCTCCTCTGCCTGTGTGTGTGCTGGGCCTAAATATATGCCAATGGACTGTTGCAGTGGTGGCTGACGTAAAGCCTCATTCTCTGCTATGACATGCAGACTGATTCTCTGCTGACATGAAGACAGATTCTCTGTTACGGGACCTCCCTCCTCTGCCTGGGTGCTGGGCCTAAATATATGCCAATGGACTGTTGCAGTGGTGGCTGACGTGAAGCCTCATTCTCTGCTATGACATGCAGACTGATTCTCTGCTGACATGAAGCCAGATTGTCTGTTACGGGACCTCTCTCCTCTGCCTGTGTGTGTGCTGGGCCTAAATATATGCCAATGGACTGTTGCAGTGGTGGCTGACGTGAAGCCTCATTCTCTGCTATGACATGCAGACTAATTCTCTGCTGACATGAAGACAGATTCTCTGTTACGGGACCTCTCTCCTCTGCCTGTGTGTGTGCTGGGCCTAAATATATGCCAATGGACTGTTGCAGTGGTGGCTGACGTGAAGCCTCATTCTCTGCTATGACATGCAGACTGATTCTCTGCTGACATGAAGCCAGATTCTCTGTTACGGGACCTCTCTCCTCTGCCTGTGTGTGTGCTGGGCCTAAATATATGCCAATGGACTGTTGCAGTGGTGGCTGACGTGAAGCCTCATTCTCTGCTATGACATGCAGACTAATTCTCTGCTGACATGAAGACAGATTCTCTGTTACGGGACCTCCCTCCTCTGCCTGGGTGCTGGGCCTAAATATATGCCAATGGACTGTTGCAGTGGTGGCTGACGTGAAGCCTCATTTTCTGCTATGACATGCAGACTGATTCTCTGCTGACATGAAGCCAGATTCTCTGTTACGGGACCTCCCTCCTCTGCCTGGGTGCTGGGCCTAAATATATGCCAATGGACTGTTGCAGTGGTGGCTGACGTGAAGCCTCATTCTCTGCTATGACATGCAGACTGATTCTCTGCTGACATGAAGACAGATTCTCTGTTACAGGACCTCCCTCCTCTGCCTGGGTGCTGGGCCTAAATATATGCCAATGGACTGTTGCAGTGGTGGCTGACGTGAAGCCTCATTCTCTGCTATGACATGCAGACTAATTCTCTGCTGACATGAAGCCAGATTCTCTGTTACGGGACCTCTCTCCTCTGCCTGGGTGCTGGGCCTAAATTTATGAAAATGGACTCTTACAGTGGTGGGTGACGTGAAGCCAGATTCTCTGCTATGGGACCTCTCTCCAATTGATTTTGGTTAATTTTTATTTATTTAATTTTTATTTTAATTCATTTCCCTATCCACATTTGTTTTGCAGGGGATTTACCTACATGTTGCTGCCTTTTGCAACCCTCTAGCTCTTTCCTGGGCTGTTTTACAGCCTTTTTAGTGCCGAAAAGTTCGGGTCCCTATTGACTTCAATGGGGTTCGGGTTCGGGACGAAGTTCGGATCGGGTTCGGATCCCGAACCCGAACATTTCCGGGATGTTCGGCCAAACTTCTCGAACCCGAACATCCAGGTGTTCGCTCAACTCTAATGGCTTACTCTTCATCTCAGTCAAAGCAAGATGATGCCGATGTCACCTCCGAGTCTGACACTGTGCCTGTGAGTCAGAAAATTCCCTCTGATCCTCCTCCTTGGGGCCTTAGAGAAGAATTTTTATTTTCATCATCTCTGTCTTCACTGCCTCCTCCTAGTGGGGCGCCTTCTTTCCTGTAAAAATCCAACAACACCCAATGTGTTTACTACAACTAAGATAGTCTTCCTGTTGCTGAGTTGCGTGAACCCATTCAGTGTCTGGGCTGACATGAGGAAGAGGTCCAGCCGGAGGCGGTGAACCTGATGACTCAAATGCATTGATGTGTTGGTGGTAGTGTACTTGTTGGGGAATTTGTACCCATGGTGGTGGTGGCAGAGGCACTGTTAGCCATGGCAACAGTGGAACTCAGGGGAAATACAGATCAGGGAATTGTGGTGGGGGAGAACTATAATGATGATTGTGTGTTGCATGATGATGATTGAGAGTTGGACAGGACCTGACAACTGGATTGACATCAGAGGAGGGTAGTGGCCATGACAATAAAGAGCAGAGGCAACATATGGCCAAAAGGTTCAAGAAAAAACTGTCAGGCCAGATCTGCTTTTATTTTTGTTAGCTTGGGAACCAATGATGCCAGACCTAGGCCAGGGTCGGCTGCTGGTAGCTCTGTGCAGGGCTCTCATATGGGAATTTTCCTCCACAGTGCCTGCAGAGAAATCCATTTCCATTTTCAAGATCATGAGTAGATCCTCATGCAGCATTTTTTGTCTGGCCGCCTCTCTGCATACTTGCCGTGCTGCAGCCCGATCTACACCGCTCCCCATCATAGTGAATGGGGCCGGGTGGACTTCCGGCAGCTCACAAGTGTACACTGTAGTACGGATCCGGCAGCCTGTTCCCCTGCCGGAACAGTCTGCCAGTCCAAGTAAACGCCGGTGTGAAAGTAGACTAAGCCGTAGACATTCAAACACATAGACAGTGGGCACCATGGCTCTATTGCAGCACAAGAGGCAGCATCACCGGATCCAGAGGGAAATAGAACTGGCAATAAGATAATGGGTTGCATCAGAAGGGGCATAGATGCCTGTGATAAGAACATAGTCCTACCACTTTACAAATCACTAGTCAGACCACACATGGAGTCCTATGTACAGTCTGGGCTCCTGTAAACAAGGCAGACATAGCAGAGCTGGAGAAGGTCCAGAGGAGGGCAACTAAAGTAATAACTGGAATGGGGCAACTACAGTACCCTGAAAGATTATCAAAATTAGGGTTATTCACTTTAGAAAAAAGACGACTGAGGGGAGATCTAATTACTATGTATAACTATATCAAGGGGCAGTATAGAGATCTATCCCATCATCTATTTATCCCCAGGACTGTGACGAGGGGACATCCTCTGCGTCTGGAGGAAAGAAGGTTTGTACACAAACATAGAAAAGTATTCTTTACGTTAAGAGCAGTGAGACTATAGAACTCTCTGCCTGAGGAGGTGGTGATGGTGAGTACAATAAAGGAATTCAAGAAGTGCCTGGATGTATTTCTGGAGTGTAATAATATTACAGGCTATAGCTACTAGAGAGGGGTCGTTGATCCATGGAATTATTGTTATTGCCTGATTGGAGTCGGGAAGGAATTTTTTATTCCCCTAAAGTGGGGGAAATTGGCTTCTACCTCACAGTTTTTTTTTTTTTGCCTTCCTCTGGATCAACTTGCAGGATAACAGGACGAACTGGATAAACAAATGTATTTTTTCAGCCTTATGTACTATGTTACTATCAGCTGCTATGGGCAGGGACAGTACATGACTCTCAGGGACCACTAGATCAATATTTTGCATGGGGCCAGGACCACAACAACAAGTCCAGGTCTTTTTGACATTTTCACATTTGTGTCGGCCTGGTTTTCAAATCTGGTGCTTTATCCACCTCCTCCATGTCCACCTTAATGGACATCTTCTCATTCATAATAGAAACAGGGAACATTGTTGCTTTCACTCCCTTTTATCATATGTGTAAACTGAAGTGTTGCAATGCTGTCTTATAACTAGTGAGCCTGGGCAAGAGAAGCCATACAGCAGATGAGTTGCAACATTGCATCAAACAGCATATATCCCACTGGCTATCTCCCCACCAACTCTAACTGTGCAAGGTGGCCAGTGGCAGGCATTTATAGGAAATAAAACAAACTCCCTACGTGGCGGACATAAGAAATTTTGTGGTGCAGCGCCTTTTAAGAAAGTATTGTTACTTGCAGTACCTGGCCATGTCCAGGACAGTGGCTGAGATTTTCAGCCATTCTTATGTAGCTAAGGAAACCCTCCTTGAACTTCAGAAACAGTATGGTCTGCTTTTGTACAGCTTGATCCACAACATTCCAACTCTATGGAATTCTACCTTGCATATGCTGAAGAATCTGTATGCAGCCCGCCAGACCTGCAGGGTATTGCGATAGTGAGGTCACGGTTATAGGCAATCGAGGGTTACTCACTTTTTAGAGGAGAACCCTGGGCAGGCATGCGGCAGTGAAGGAGAGGTAGACACAAGTTCCTCTGGGGCACACTCTGAATGTAGGTACCAGACCTGATGGTGTATGAGGTGCCCTGGATGTTGCAGGTATTTTGAGTGCCTGAGGCAAGGTCCCTTTAAGGATCGTGACGCCGGTGCCTGTAACGGTGGCACACCGATTTATAGGAGTAGTAATGGAGGTACACAGGTGGTATGGTGAACCAAACGTTGCTTTACTTGGAAAACAGTCCAACTTTGTACAATCAGTTGATTATGCAGTTCCTTGAATCATATCATTTACAAGCAGGTTTACTTCTTAATAAGGCAGGTATTAATCTTGCAAGATACTTGGAGGGTAAACAGTTAATGCTTCACAGTCAAGGCTGCTCTATCCCCTCAGCTATTCTAGCTGGCTGGATCCCAAGGCCCGGATGCCTAAATGCTGGCTTTAATCCTTGGTATTAAATTCTTCCTCCCGTATTGACCCTTGCTTCTATTTTATTGTACCTCTGCCTCTCAGCTTACTTCTCTGAGCTGGTTGTACTGGATCTGCTGTGAGGGAAGCTGCAGGTTTCTCCCAGAAGGTTCATCCCTACTACTGGGTTTACTTCTTCTGTGCTTGTTGGATTACTGGTCTCCAGGCAGGCTGTACTCCTTCACTAGCCTCCTGGGGCAACTAGAAGCCTGGACTATCCAGCTGCATGTCAGGAGGAGGCCCTCAGCATATCTCTGGCTGGTGCCTTCTCACTTCTGTCTCCACAGACTCCTGACTATGACCTAACCCCTCCCTGTCTGGGCCTGGACATTTATACTAGGGGTTCCCTATCTCCCTCTAGTGTCTAGGATGTCTAACTACACCCAAATAGGCCTGCTGAGCATATAACAGGGGAACCAACACATGTAAAACACACAGAAAAATACATTAAATGCATAGTTAAATATAATAGCACTGTCCCTTGTGAGCAGAAGTAACACGTGAACCAATTAACCCTTGTGTAGTGCCCACCCCTACCTAGTGGGACACTACATGTACCAGTAGTGTAAAGCAGTCATTGATCATGCACGGGGCCACCACAACAAGCAGCATGTGTTGTTTTGAGATCAGGCAGTGACACATATTCAGACCTTACAAAGAGGTCACCAGCTTTGTCAGTAGGGAAAACTGCAACATCAACAATGTCATCCTCCTGATATTAATATTAGAGCAAATGCTCACTCTGATGCAAAAAAGGATGTTGGAAGTAGAACAGCTTCTACATCTTAATGTTCACCCTATAACTGTTGGGGACCTGCACAGACAAAGTCCAATGGAGGAGGAAGAGGAGCTACCACTGAAGGAGTTAGTGGTGCAGAATAGGGGGATATATTCCTGATGCTGTGGCTTTTCAACACATCAGGTGGCATCATCACAGTCAAATTGACACAAGTGTCCAAAACTTCACATTTGTCAAAATGAATGAGGCATGGACCCGTGAAGATTTTTACATACTCATGTTGAGGTCAATGAACGGATCCACCATTGCGGACAGTGGCTATTCTACTACTACACCTACACAGTGGCGTAGCTACAGGGGTCGCAGCGGTCGCAATTGCGACCGGGCCCTGAGCCAGGGGGGCCCACGGCCCCCCCACCGCCTCCTATTCAAAATCCAGGCCAGTTGTGATCTAATAGTGCCGGGGGCAGTGCGCACGGCGCAGCGCAGGCTGTAGGCAGCTCACGTGTGTCAGAGGGGGCGGCCGCAGAAGCAGACATTGAGTGAGGTCTGAGTGAGGAGAAGCCGGAGGCGTGGTTTCCGCGCATCTCCGGCTCCCAGTCAGACACTCAGAAGCAGCAGGCGGCAGTGGCAGTGCGGACGTGCGGTGGCTGGCGGCGCGACGAGGTGAGTTTTGACTAGCCTCTACTCTCTCTGACTGAGTGACAGGCGGCGGCAGCTGGGCGCTTGATGATGGGATGGGAATGGAATGGGACTCTGAGTGGCAGGCGGCGGCAGACGCAGAGCAGAGCCCAGCCCAGCCCAGCCCAGCCCAGGGATCAGCTTGATGATGGGATGGGATGGGATTTGGCATTTGGGAATGGAATGGAATGGGAAGGGATGGGATCATGGAGTTTGACAGTGGGAGTCTGGGACTCTGAGTTCTGTGGGAATCTGTCTCTGTGGCTGAAGTGGTTACTGGTAACTGGGCACACTACATACTGTGTGTGTGTGCCAGGCCCAAGGGGCAGGCCGCAGGCAGGCAGTGTGTGGGCCTGCACCAGGCAGGGGCACTGGCCCCTGGCCTGGGCAGGCCAGGCAGTGACTGCTGTTACTGTGAGCCAGGAGAAGCAGTGCACTGCAAGCAAGTGTGGGTGCATGCCACTGTGCCAGCCTGCCAGGGGCAGGCTGCAGGCAGCGGCCCAGGCCCCCAGCGTGATGCCCACTGTCTGTTGCTGACTGGCGCTGGGCACTTAAATTAATGACAGTGTGTGTGTCTGGCCCTGGGGTAGGCAGTGACTATGAGCCTTGTGTGCAATAATGCTGGACTGACCCATACATCGGCTAAATACGATATTACCAGTCCGTCCGTATATAGCCGGTTGATGGGTCAGTCCAGCATTATTGCACACCATGTGCTGTCTGAAGAATTTTTTCACTGCACATCTATCAAATTTCGCCCTGAATTTAATTTGTAAATATATTAGCAATTAAAATCAGGGTCTGGTGGTGTTATGAAACGGTATTGAGGGTAGGGGGGGCCCAAACTGAACTCTTGCACCAGGGCCCATGAGCCTATAGCTACGCCCCTGCACCTACACATAGTTTTCATGCTGTTCTGTTACTGCTGCCACTACTATTGCTGTCACTATTACTCCTACATAGCTGCACATATCCTGCTATTTCTATGAGGTTCGCTCTTCTACTTTGTACTGCTGCTGCTCCTAAAAAAAAAAAGGGGGGGGGATTTTTGGACACGTCTCTCCCATAAAGGCATAGTTTTTGCATCATGATGTCATTATCATGATTAGAGATGAGCGAATCAAAGCTGACAAAGTAGAAATCGATCCAAATTTTAGGAAAAATTTGATTTGCAACAAATGCGAATTTCCTCGCGCTTTGTGGTGACGAATCACAATTTTCCTAAAATGGCAGCTACATGTGTGAGAACTGAGGACATGGGGCAAGAAACTCTGGGAAGGCAGGATCACCCAGATTGACATGCCTATATGCAGCCAATCAGCAGCCAGCCAGCCCTGTGATGTCACAGCCCTATAAATATGGCAGCCATTTTAGATTCTGCCATTTTCCAGCGTTCAGAGTGCAGGGACAGACGTGTGAAGGTGCTAGGGACAGCAATTGAAAAAACTTCTATGTTTAAAAATAAACTAAAAAAGGGAATTATAAGTGCAGGGAAAGAATAGGGAGGAATCATTTCACAGCATCTTAGTGCAGGGAGAGACGTCAGAAGGTGCTAGGGGACATTGAAAGTGATTTACAAGTGCAGGGAACGATTATTTGGGGATCCAAATAGCCATTAGACAGCTCTGTCATTCCAGCTTTTTGTTATTGGGCTACAAGTGTTATGTTGAAAAGCCTTTAGTGGCTTACATCTTAATATCTTATTCAGTACGACAAGAAAAATATATACATATTTCACTTCTGCCATTATTTCTGTTGAAAGCGTATGGGGCGTATTTCAGTACAACAAGAAAAATATATATGCACTGCACTTTTGCAGTTATTTCTGGTGAAAGTGTATAGTGGCGTATTACAGTAAAAAAAGCAAAATATATACACACTGCACTGTTGCAGTTATTTCTTGTGAAAGTATATAGGGGTGTATTTCAGTGAAAAAAGAAAAATATATACACACTGCACTGTTGCAGTTTTTTCTGGTGAAAGCGTATAGGGGCGTATTTCAGTAAAAAGAGAAAAATATATTCGCACTGCACTGTTGCAGTTATTTATGGTGAAAGTGTATAGGGGCGTATTTCAATAAAAAAATAAAAATATATTTGCACTGCACTGTTGCAGTTATTTCTGGTGAAAGCGTATAGGGGCATATTTCATTAAAATAAGAAAAGTATATATGCACTGCAATGTTGCAGTTATTTTGGTGAAAGCATATAGGGTTGTATTACAGTAAAAAAAAGAAAAATATATACGCACTGCACTGTTGCAGTTATTTCAGGTGAAAGTGTATAGGGGCGTATTTCATTAAAATAATAAAAATATATACGCACTGCACTGTTGCAGTTATTTCTGGTGAAAGTGTAAAGGGGCGTATTACAGTAAAAAACAAATATATACAGTACAGACCAAAAGTTTGGAAACACCTTCTCATTCAAAGAGTTTTCTTTATTTTCATAACTATGAAAATTGTAGATTCACACTGAAGGCATCAAAACTATGAATTAACACATGTGGAATTGTATACATAACAAAAAGTGTGAAACAACTGAAAATATGTCATATTCTAGGTTCTTCAAAGTAGCCACCTTTTGCTTTGATTACTGCTTTGCACACTCTTGGCATTCTCTTGATGAGCTTCAAGAGGTAGTCACCTGAAATGGTTTTCACTTCACAGGTGTGCCCTGTCAGGTTTAATAAGTGGGATTTCTTGCCTTATAAATGGGGTTGGGACCATCAGTTGCGTTGTGGAGAAGTCAGGTGGATACACAGCTGATAGTCCTACTGAATAGACTGTTAGAATTTGTATTATGGCAAGAAAAAAGCAGCTAAGTAAAGAAAAACGAGTGGCCATTATTACTTTAAGAAATGAAGGTCAGTCAGTCCGAAAAATTGGGAAAACTTTGAAAGTGTCCCCAAGTGCAGTCACAAAAACCATCAAGCGCTACAAAGAAACTGGCTCACATGCGGACCGCCCCAGGAAAGGAAGACCAAGAGTCACCTCTGCTGCGGAGGATAAGTTCATCCGAGTCACCAGCCTCAGAAATCGCAGGCTAACAGCAGCTCAGATTAGAGACCAGGTCAATGCCACACAGAGTTCTAGCAGCAGACACATATCTAGAACAACTGTTAAGAGGAGACTGTGTGAATCAGGCCTTCATGGTAGAATATCTGCTAGGAAACCACTGCTAAGGACAGGCAACAAGCAGAAGAGACTTGTTTGGGCTAAAGAAGGAATGGACATTAGACCAGTGGAAATCTGTGCTTTGGTCTGATGAGTCCAAATTTGAGATCTTTGGTTCCAACCACCGTGTCTTTGTGCGACGCAAAAAAAGGTGAACGGATGGACTCTACATGCCTGGTTCCCACCGTGAAGCATGGAGGAAGAGGTGTGATGATGTGGGGGTGCTTTGCTGGTGACACTGTTGGGGATTTATTCAAAATTGAAGGCATACTGAACCAGCATGGCTACCACAGCATCTTGCAGCGGCATGCTATTCCATCCGGTTTGCATTTAGTTGGACCATCATTTATTTTTTCAACAGGACAATGACCCCAAACACACCTCCAGGCTGTGTAAGGGCTATTTGACCATGAAGGAGAGTGATGGGGTGCTGCGCCAGATGACCTGGCCTCAACAGTCTCCAGACCTGAACCCAATCGAGATGGTTTGGGGTGAGCTGAACCGCAGAGTGAAGGCAAAAGGGCCAACAAGTGCTAAGCATCTCTGGGAACTCCTTCAAGACTGTTGGAAGACCATTTCAGGTGACTACCTCTTGAAGCTCATCAAGAGAATGCCAAGAGTGTGCAAAGCAGTAATCAAAGCAAAAGGTGGCTACTTTGAAGAACCTAGAATATGACACATTTTCTGTTGTTTCACACTTTTTTGTTATGTATATAATTCCACACAGTTTTGATGCCTTCAGTGTGAATCTACAATTTTCAAAGTCATGAAAATAAAGAAAACTCTTTGAATGAGAAGGTGTGTCCAAACTTTTGGTCTGTACTGTATATATATATACACACTGCACTGTTGCAGTTATTTCTGGTGAAAGCATATAGGGGCGTATTTCAATAAAAAAATAAAAATATATTTGCACTGCACTGTTGCAGTTATTTCTGGTGAAAGCGTATAGGGGCATATTTCATTAAAATAAGAAAAGTATATATGCACTGCAATGTTGCAGTTATTTTGGTGAAAGCATATAGGGTTGTATTACAGTAAAAAAAAGAAAAATATATACGCACTGCACTGTTGCAGTTATTTCAGGTGAAAGTGTATAGGGGCGTATTTCATTAAAATAATAAAAATATATACGCACTGCACTGTTGCAGTTATTTCTGGTGAAAGTGTAAAGGGGCGTATTACAGTAAAAAACAAATATATACAGTACAGACCAAAAGTTTGGAAACACCTTCTCATTCAAAGAGTTTTCTTTATTTTCATAACTATGAAAATTGTAGATTCACACTGAAGGCATCAAAACTATGAATTAACACATGTGGAATTGTATACATAACAAAAAGTGTGAAACAACTGAAAATATGTCATATTCTAGGTTCTTCAAAGTAGCCACCTTTTGCTTTGATTACTGCTTTGCACACTCTTGGCATTCTCTTGATGAGCTTCAAGAGGTAGTCACCTGAAATGGTTTTCACTTCACAGGTGTGCCCTGTCAGGTTTAATAAGTGGGATTTCTTGCCTTATAAATGGGGTTGGGACCATCAGTTGCGTTGTGGAGAAGTCAGGTGGATACACAGCTGATAGTCCTACTGAATAGACTGTTAGAATTTGTATTATGGCAAGAAAAAAGCAGCTAAGTAAAGAAAAACGAGTGGCCATTATTACTTTAAGAAATGAAGGTCAGTCAGTCCGAAAAATTGGGAAAACTTTGAAAGTGTCCCCAAGTGCAGTCACAAAAACCATCAAGCGCTACAAAGAAACTGGCTCACATGCGGACCGCTCCAGGAAAGGAAGACCAAGAGTCACCTCTGCTGCAGAGGATAAGTTCATCCGAGTCACCAGCCTCAGAAATCGCAGGCTAACAGCAGCTCAGATTAGAGACCAGGTCAATGCCACACAGAGTTCTAGCAGCAGACACATATCTAGAACAACTGTTAAGAGGAGACTGTGTGAATCAGGCCTTCATGGTAGAATATCTGCTAGGAAACCACTGCTAAGGACAGGCAACAAGCAGAAGAGACTTGTTTGGGCTAAAGAAGGAATGGACATTAGACCAGTGGAAATCTGTGCTTTGGTCTGATGAGTCCAAATTTGAGATCTTTGGTTCCAACCACCGTGTCTTTGTGCGACGCAAAAAAAGGTGAACGGATGGACTCTACATGCCTGGTTCCCACCGTGAAGCATGGAGGAGGAGGTGTGATGATGTGGGGGTGCTTTGCTGGTGACACTGTTGGGGATTTATTCAAAATTGAAGGCATACTGAACCAGCATGGCTACCACAGCATCTTGCAGCGGCATGCTATTCCATCCGGTTTGCATTTAGTTGGACCATCATTTATTTTTTCAACAGGACAATGACCCCAAACACACCTCCAGGCTGTGTAAGGGCTATTTGACCATGAAGGAGAGTGATGGGGTGCTGCGCCAGATGACCTGGCCTCAACAGTCTCCAGACCTGAACCCAATCGAGATGGTTTGGGGTGAGCTGAACCGCAGAGTGAAGGCAAAAGGGCCAACAAGTGCTAAGCATCTCTGGGAACTCCTTCAAGACTGTTGGAAGACCATTTCAGGTGACTACCTCTTGAAGCTCATCAAGAGAATGCCAAGAGTGTGCAAAGCAGTAATCAAAGCAAAAGGTGGCTACTTTGAAGAACCTAGAATATGACACATTTTCTGTTGTTTCACACTTTTTTGTTATGTATATAATTCCACACAGTTTTGATGCCTTCAGTGTGAATCTACAATTTTCAAAGTCATGAAAATAAAGAAAACTCTTTGAATGAGAAGGTGTGTCCAAACTTTTGGTCTGTACTGTATATATATATACACACTGCACTGTTGCAGTTATTTCTGGTGAAAGCATATAGGGGCGTATTACAGTAAAATAAGAAAAATATATATGTGGGAGCCAAACATGCCCAGGGTAGAGAACCTGCTTCGCAGCAGCCTACCTACCCGGGAAGTAGTGGTGCAGGGGTTCATGGAAGTAGTGTCGGTAGCAGTCAGTCAGTGCGGCGGTTATATGTGGTAAAATATTTATTGAAGTATTTTGGTCGAAAAACTAAATTTATTCAGCGGTCAGTGCTGTGGTTATATGTGGTTAAATCTCCATGATGTCTCCATGATAAATCTGCAGCATGGGGGCCCCTGTGTGGCTTCTACACACTTTCAAAATAATCCTTCAGTGGAGCTAATAGATGCCGGATGACCTGGACGCTCCATGACCTTCCCAGGAGCTGCTGTCGGGAGCAGCGGTTCATTTTTGAGACGTCCGTATAGTGCGGGGGGAATCTGAAGACCCTTTCGATCTCCGTGCGACGTTGTATACGGTAAAATCTTTATTGAAGTATTTTGGTGGACAAATTTTATTCAGCGTTCAGCGCTGCACTTATATGCGTTAAAATCTTTTGTGAATTATTTTTGTGGAAAAACAAGTTTCATTCAGCGTTCAGCCCTGCAGTTATATGTGGTAAACTCTTTTGTGAATTATTTCGGTGGAAAAACAAATTTCCACCTCCTCCATTAACTTCCACCTCTCTTCATTCTCATCCTCAACACACACACTGACTTGACAACTATATATATATATATATATATATATAAAATAACAAAAAAAGGGCAGCACTCCATCAAGTAAAAAATGAAAAAATTCCTTTAATTACCCATATGGGACAAGCGACGTTTCGGCTCAATGTGTGAGCCTTTCTCAAGCAATGCTTGAGAAAGGCTCACACATTGAGCCGAAACGTCGCTTGTCCCATATGGGTAATTAAAGGAATTTTTTCATTTTTTACTTGATGGAGTGCTGCCCTTTTTTTGTTATTTTACCTATTTGGATTGGCTTTTATCCGCATTGGGCCAGCTGCACCCACATTTTCCATTGACGGTGCTGCCACTGAATCTTTTTTCTGTATATATATATATATATATATATATATATATATATGTGGTACCAGCACCATCTAGGGGCGAATAAAGGTAAAAGACACTGCCAGCCTGTTAAAGGGAATTACAGCATGATACCACAATACATACGGTATATGACATTTAGCAACAGTTTAAAGTGCCCACATATAACACATAGTGGGACACTACATCAAGATGAATCAGGTGTGGATCAGCCAGGATTTCCACACACCAATGCCTGATGCATCAGACTAGATCATCCACCAACAATTTGACAAAAGAGACCGATTTCCTCTGGCTACCTGCCTCAGCTATTATTCTGATGCTGTTGACCGACTGATGCCACACATCTGATGCCAAGTGCTCCTTCTTTCACCCACCATCTTCAGCAGGTACTGGTATTGCCACCAACCTCCACAGTATATCACCTTGCCACTCTGTGGCCTCCTGATGCTACCGCCACCTCCAGACTTTGTCATCGTGCCACTCTGTGGTCTCCTCATGCTACTGCCACTTCCAGACTCTGTCATTGTGCCACTCTATGGCCTCCTCCTGATGCTGCCGCCACCTCCAGACTCGGTCATTGTGCCACTCTGTGGCCTACTCCTGATGCTGCTGCTGCCACCACCTCCAGACTCTGTCATTGTGCCACTAGGTGGCCTTCTCCTAATGCTGCTGCTGCCGCCACCTACAGACTCTGTCATTGTGCTGCTCTGTGGTCTCCTCATGCTGCTGCCATCTCCATACTTGGTCATTGTGCCACTCTGTGCCTTCTCGTAATGCTGCTGCTGCCACCTACAGACTCTGTCAATGTGCCATTTTGTGGCCTCCTCCTGATGCTGCTGCTGCTGTCACCTGCAGGCTCTGTCATTGTGCCATTCTATGGCCTCCTCCTAATGCTGCTGCTGCCGCCACCTGCAGGCTCTATCAGTTTGCCACTCTGTGGCCTACTCCTGCTGCCGCCACTGTTATTGTGTCGCTCTGGGGTCTCCTCATGATGCTGCCACCTCCAGACTCTTTCATTGTGCCGCTCTGTGGTCTCCTCATAATGCTGCCACCTCCAGACTCTTTCATTGTGTCGCTCTGTGGTCTCCTCATGCTGCCGCCACCAACAGACACGGTCATTGTGCCACTCGGTGTCCCCTTCATACTGCTGTTGCTGCTGCTGCCGCCATCTGCAGATTATTTCATTGTGCCACTCGGTCGCCTTCTCATACTGCTTCCACCTCCAGACCCTGTCATTGGGCCACTCTGTGATCTATTCATGCTACTTTCACCTCACCACTATGTCATAGGTCCACTCTGTGGACTACTCATGCTGTTCTCGCCCACCCCACTTCATGACTGGTCCACTATTTTGGCTTTAAGCCTGGCTGACATCATAATTTATTTGACACTTCTTCTGGTCTGTCAGAGGAAGGAAAAATTATACACACAACGGATCCTATCTGTGTAGCAGCTTTAAGGCCTCTTTTACACGGGTGTCCTGGATTTGCTCCGGATGCATCGCGTGTGCATTGCAGAAAAAACGCGCAAGTAGGCACCCAATTGCAGTCAGTTTTGAAAATCGCACTGCATCCGCACTTGATTGCGGATGCTTGCGATTTTCACGCAGACCCATTCATTTCTATAGTGCCTGCGTTTCGTGAAAAACGCACAATATAGAACATGCTGCAATTTTCACGCAACGCACAAGTGGTGCGTGAAAATCACATCTCATCTCAACAGCCCTATTGAAGTGAATGGGTCCAGATTCAGTGCAGGTGCAATGTGTTCATCTCACGCATTGCACCCGCATGGGATTCTCGCCCGTGTGCAAGGGGCCTAAGACCTGTATGGTCCCATCAGAATTGTCTTATGATTGGTCGCCAAAAGCAGGAGTGGGTAGAAAACACAGAAGACATGCAAATATTCCAGTCACGTGTCATCTCTGCTTTAGATCCACTCTGGTTTTTTTCTGCCTTTAGCAATACTGATGGATTATTGAGCAAATGCTGACTGAGTCAAGGTATATGCTCCACAGACAGGATCAGTTTTTTCTGGGTAATTGGTCTGAGATCAGAGAATGGGGAAAATGAATCAGTGACTAGTGATGAGCGGCAGGGGCAATATTCGAATTTGCGATATTTCACGAATATGTTGTAGAATATTCGTCATATATTCATGAATTTGAGAATTTGAGATTATATTCTTGATTGCAAAAATCGATAATGTATTATTCGAGTAATGCGTGTAAAATACGGGCTTGGGTCACTTATGCTATATTTTTAAAGTTGGTATATGTTTCCTGAGACTGGAGAAAATGGTTGACACGGCAGAACATTAGAATAGCTTTATATGCAGATAGAATGCTCCAATATATTTGCACTTAAGAATTTTCAGCAATTAATGATGCGCATATTTTTTCACAATACGTGCAACTTGTATAGTACGGGGCAGGCAACTTTTCTATTGGTTGCTAGAGATGTTGCTAAGCTGTGATAAACTGAAAAGAATGGTGTGTGTAGTGTCCCACTAGGTATGGGTGGGCACTACACAAGGGTCAATTGGGGTGCGCGTTACTCCTACTCACAAGGAACAGAAATGTCATATTTAATTCTGCATTTAATGTATGTTTTAATGTGTTGTTATTAGGGATGAGCGAACTCGAACTGTATAGTTCGGGTTCGTACCGAATTTTGGGGTGTCCGTGACACGGACCCGAACCCGGACATTTTCGTAAAAGTCCGGGTTCGGGTTCGGTGTTCGTCGCTTTCTTCGCGCTTTTGTGACGCTTTCTTGGCGCTTTTTGAAAGGCTGCAAAGCAGCCAATCAACAAGCGTCATACTACTTGCCCCAAGAGGCCGTCACAGCCATGCCTACTATTGGCATGGCTGTGATTGGCCAGAGCACCATGTGACCCAGCCTCTATTTAAGCTGGAGTCACATAGCGCCGCCCGTCACTCTGCTCTGATTAGCGTAGGGAGAGGTTGCGGCTGCGACAGTAGGGCGAGATTAGGCAGATTAACTCCTCCAAAGGACTTGATTAACTGATCGATCTGCAGCTGTGGATCATTGAGCTGCTGATCCTCAATTGCTCACTGTTTTTAGGCTGCCCAGACCGTTTGTCAGTCACATTTTTCTGGGGTGATCGGCGGCCATTTTGTGTCTTGTGGTGCGCCAGCACAAGCTGCGACCAAGTGCATTTAACCCTCAATGGTGTGGTTGTTTTTTGGCTAAAGCCTACATCTGAGTGAAGCTGTCACACCAAGTGCATTTAACCAGCAATAGTCTGTTTATTTTTTGGCCATATACTACATCAGGGGCAAGCTGCGCCTGTCACCAAGTGCATTTAACCCTCAATGGTGCGTTTGTTTTTTGGCTAAAGCCTACATCAGGGTGAAGCTGTCACACCAAGTGCATTTAACCAGCAATAGTCTGTTTATTTTTTGGCCATATACTACATCAGGGGCAAGCTGCGCCCGTCACCAAGTGCATTTAACCCTCAGTAGTGTGGTTGGTCAAGCTATCACACCAAGTGCATTTAACCAGCAATAGTCTGTTCATTTTTTGGCCATATACTAAATCAGGGGCAAGCTGCGCCCGTCACCAAGTGCATTTAACCAGCAATAGTCTGTTCATTTTTTGGCCATATACTACATCAGGGGCAAGCTGCGCCCGTCACCAAGTGCATTTAACCCTCAGTAGTGTGGTTGGTCAAGCTGTGACACCAAGTGCATTTAACCAGCAATAGTCTGTTCATTTTTTGGCCATATACTACATCAGGGGCAAGCTGCGCCCATCACCAAGTGCATTTAACCAGCAATAGTGTGGTTATTTTTTGGCCATATCCCAGTCTAATTCTGTCACTAAATCCATACCGGTCACCCAGCGCCTAAATACTAGGCCTCAAATTTATATCCCGCTAAATCTCTCGTTACCGCTGTCCTGTTGTGGCTGGGAAAGTTATTTAGTGTCCGTCAAAGCACATTTTTTGTTCTGGGTTGAAATACAATTCCCAATTTAGCAATTTAAAAATTTTGTGGTTTCTGCTGTATCAGAGCTATTTGAAATCTATCCCTAAAAGGGTATATAATATTCAAGGTGCACATAGGGTCATTCAGAATAACTTCACACACCCGCTACTGTGCATTTCCAAGTCTAATTCTGTCACTAAACCCATACCTGTCACCCAGCGCCTAAATACTAGGCCTCAAATTCATATCCAGCTAAATCTGTCGTTAGTGCTGTAGCTGGGCGAGTTATTTAGTGTCCGTTCAAGCACATTTCTTGTTCTGGGTTGAAATACAATTCCCAATTTAGCAATTTCATAATTTAGTGGTTTCTGCTATATCAGAGCTATTTGAAATCTATCCCTAAAAGGGTAGATCATATTGAAGGTGCACATAGGGACATTCAGAATAACTTCACACACCCGCTACTGTGCATTTCCAAGTCTAATTCTGTCACTAAACCCATACCTGTCACCCAGCGCCTAAATACTAGGCCTCAAATTTATATCCAGCTAAATCTGTCCTTAGTGCTGTAGCTGGGCGAGTTATTTAGTGTCCGTTCAAGCACATTTCTTGTTCTGGGTTGAAATACAATTCCCAATTTAGCAATTTCATAATTTAGTGGTTTCTGCTATATCAGAGCTATTTTAAATCTATCCCTAAAAGGGTATATAATATTCAAGGTGCACATTGTGTCATTCAGAATAACTTCACACACACCCGCTACTGTGTATTTCCAAGTCTAATTCTGTCACTAAACCCATACCTGTCACCCAGCGCCTAAATACTAGGCCTCAAATTTATATCCTGCTAAATCTCTCGTTAACGCTGTCCTGTTGTGGCTGGGAGAGTTATTTAGTGTCCGTCAAAGCACATTTTTTGTTCTGGGTTGAAATACAATTCCCAATTTAGCAATTTCATAATTTAGTGGTTTCTGCTATATCAGAGCTATTTGAAATCTATCCCTAAAAGGGTATATAATATTCAAGGTGCACATTGGGTCATTCAGAATAACTTCACACACACCCGCTACTGTGTATTTCTAAGTCTAATTCTGTCACTAAACCCATACCTGTCACCCAGCGCCTAAATACTAGGCCTCAAATTTATATCCTGCTAAATCTCTCGTTAACGCTGTCCTGTTGTGGCTGGGAAAGTTATTTAGTGTCCGTCAAAGCACATTTTTTGTTCTGGGTTGAAATACAATTCCCAATTTAGCAATTTCATAATTTAGTGGTTTCTGCTATATCAGAGCTATTTTAAATCTATCCCTAAAAGGGTATATAATATTCAAGGTGCACATTGTGTCATTCAGAATAACTTCACACACACCCGCTACTGTGTATTTCCAAGTCTAATTCTGTCACTAAACCCATACCTGTCACCCAGCGCCTAAATACTAGGCCTCAAATTTATATCCTGCTAAATCTCTCGTTAACGCTGTCCTGTTGTGGCTGGGAAAGTTATTTAGTGTCCGTCAAAGCACATTTTTTGTTCTGGGTTGAAATACAATTCCCAATTTAGCAATTTCATAATTTAGTGGTTTCTGCTATATCAGAGCTATTTGAAATCTATCCCTAAAAGGGTATATAATATTCAAGGTGCACATTGGGTCATTCAGAATAACTTCACACACACCCGCTACTGTGTATTTCCAAGTCTAATTCTGTCACTAAACCCATACCTGTCACCCAGCGCCTAAATACTAGGCCTCAAATTTATATCCTGCTAAATCTCTCGTTAACGCTGTCCTGTTGTGGCTGGGAAAGTTATTTAGTGTCCGTCAAAGCACATTTTTTGTTCTGGGTTGAAATACAATTCCCAATTTAGCAATTTCATAATTTAGTGGTTTCTGCTATATCAGAGCTATTTGAAATCTATCCCTAAAAGGGTATATAATATTCAAGGTGCACATTGTGTCATTCAGAATAACTTCACACACACCCGCTACTGTGTATTTCCAAGTCTAATTCTGTCACTAAACCCATACCTGTCACCCAGCGCCTAAATACTAGGCCTCAAATTTATATCCTGCTAAATCTCTCGTTAACGCTGTCCTGTTGTGGCTGGGAAAGTTATTTAGTGTCCGTCAAAGCACATTTTTTGTTCTGGGTTGAAATACAATTCCCAATTTAGCAATTTCATAATTTAGTGGTTTCTGCTATATCAGAGCTATTTGAAATCTATCCCTAAAAGGGTAGATCATATTGAAGGTGCACATAGGGACATTCAGAATAACTTCACACACCCGCTACTGTGCATTTCCAAGTCTAATTCTGTCACTAAACCCATACCTGTCACCCAGCGCCTAAATACTAGGCCTCAAATTCATATCCAGCTAAATCTGTCCTTAGTGCTGTAGCTGGGCGAGTTATTTAGTGTCCGTTCAAGCACATTTCTTGTTCTGGGTTGAAATACAATTCCCAATTTAGCAATTTAAAAATTTAGTGGTTTCTGCTGTATCAGAGCTATTTGAAATCTATCCCTAAAAGGGTAGATCATATTGAAGGTGCACATAGGGACATTCAGAATAACTTCACACACCCGCTACTGTGCATTTCCAAGTCTAATTCTGTCACTAAACCCATACCTGTCACCCAGCGCCTAAATACTAGGCCTCAAATTCATATCCAGCTAAATCTGTCCTTAGTGCTGTAGCTGGGCGAGTTATTTAGTGTCCGTTCAAGCACATTTCTTGTTCTGGGTTGAAATACAATTCCCAATTTAGCAATTTCATAATTTAGTGGTTTCTGCTATATCAGAGCTATTTGAAATCTATCCCTAAAAGGGTATATAATATTCAAGGTGCACATTGGGTCATTCAGAATAACTTCACACACACCCGCTACTGTGTATTTCCAAGTCTAATTCTGTCACTAAACCCATACCTGTCACCCAGCGCCTAAATACTAGGCCTCAAATTTATATCCAGCTAAATCTGTCCTTAGTGCTGTAGCTGGGCGAGTTATTTAGTGTCCGTTCAAGCACATTTCTTGTTCTGGGTTGAAATACAATTCCCAATTTAGCAATTTCATAATTTAGTGGTTTCTGCTATATCAGAGCTATTTGAAATCTATCCCTAAAAGGGTATATAATATTCAAGGTGCACATAGGGTCATTCAGAATAACTTCACACACACGCTTCTGTGCATTTCCAAGTCTAATTCTGTCACTAAATCCATACCGGTCACCCAGCGCCTAAATACTAGGCCTCAAATTTATATCCCGCTGAATTTGAATACAATACATTGGGCCAAATAATATATTTGTTGTTGTGGTGAACCATAACAATGAGAAAAACATCTAGTAAGGGACGCGGACGTGGACATGGTCGTGGTGGTGTTAGTGGACCCTCTGGTGCTGGGAGAGGACGTGGCCGTTCTGCCACATCCACACGTCCTAGTGTACCAACTACCTCAGGTCCCAGTAGCCGCCAGAATTTACAGCGATATATGGTGGGGCCCAATGCCGTTCTAAGGATGGTAAGGCCTGAGCAGGTACAGGCATTAGTCAATTGGGTGGCCGACAGTGGATCCAGCACGTTCACATTATCTCCCACCCAGTCTTCTGCAGAAAGCGCACAGATGGCGCCTGAAAACCAACCCCATCAGTCTGTCACATCACCCCCATGCATACCAGGGAAACTGTCTCAGCCTCAAGTTATGCAGCAGTCTCTTATGCTGTTTGAAGACTCCGCTGGCAGGGTTTCCCAAGGGCATCCACCTAGCCCTTCCCCAGCGGTGAAAGACATAGAATGCACTGACGCACAACCACTTATGTTTCCTGATGATGAGGACATGGGAATACCACCTCAGCATGTCTCTGATGATGACGAAACACAGGTGCCAACTGCTGCGTCTTTCTGCAGTGTGCAGACTGAACAGGAGGTCAGGGATCAAGACTGGGTGGAAGACGATGCAGGGGACGATGAGGTCCTAGACCCCACATGGAATGAAGGTCGTGCCACTGACTTTCACAGTTCGGAGGAAGAGGCAGTGGTGAGACCGAGCCAACAGCGTAGCAAAAGAGGGAGCAGTGGGCAAAAGCAGAACACCCGCCGCCAAGAGACTCCGCCTGCTACTGACCGCCGCCATCTGGGACCGAGCACCCCAAAGGCAGCTTCAAGGAGTTCCCTGGCATGGCACTTCTTCAAACAATGTGCTGACGACAAGACCCGAGTGGTTTGCACGCTGTGCCATCAGAGCCTGAAGCGAGGCATTAACGTTCTGAACCTGAGCACAACCTGCATGACCAGGCACCTGCATGCAAAGCATGAACTGCAGTGGAGTAAACACCTTAAAACCAAGGAAGTCACTCAGGCTCCCCCTGCTACCTCTTCTGCTGCTGCCGCCTCGGCCTATTCTGCTGCTGCCGCCTCGGCCTCTTCCTCCGCCTCTGGAGGAACGTTGGCACCTGCCGCCCAGCAAACAGGGGATGTACCACCAACACCACCACCACCACCTCCGTCACCAAGCGTCTCAACCATGTCACACGCCAGCGTTCAGCTCTCCATCTCACAAACATTTGATAGAAAGCGTAAATTCCCACCTAGCCACCCTCGATCCCTGGCCCTGAATGCCAGCATTTCTAAACTACTGGCCTATGAAATGCTGTCATTTAGGCTGGTGGACACAGACAGCTTCAAACAGCTCATGTCGCTTGCTGTCCCACAGTATGTTGTTCCCAGCCGGCACTACTTCTCCAAGAGAGCCGTGCCTTCCCTGCACAACCAAGTATCCGATAAAATCAAGTGTGCACTGCGCAACGCCATCTGTGGCAAGGTCCACCTAACCACAGATACGTGGACCAGTAAGCACGGCCAGGGACGCTATATCTCCCTAACTGCACACTGGGTAAATGTAGTGGCAGCTGGGCCCCAGGCGGAGAGCTGTTTGGCGCACGTCCTTCCGCCGCCAAGGATCGCAGGGCAACATTCTTTGCCTCCTGTTGCCACCTCCTCCTTCTCGGCTTCCTCCTCCTCTTCTTCCACCTGCTCATCCAGTCAGCCACACACCTTCACCACCAACTTCAGCACAGCCCGGGGTAAACGTCAGCAGGCCATTCTGAAACTCATATGTTTGGGGGACAGGCCCCACACCGCACAGGAGTTGTGGCGGGGTATAGAACAACAGACCGACGAGTGGTTGCTGCCGGTGAGCCTCAAGCCCGGCCTGGTGGTGTGTGATAATGGGCGAAATCTCGTTGCAGCTCTGGGACTAGCCAATTTGACGCACATCCCTTGCTTGGCGCATGTGCTGAATTTGGTGGTGCAGAAGTTCATTCACAACTACCCCGACATGTCAGAGCTGCTGCATAAAGTGCGGGCCGTCTGTTCGCGCTTCCGGCGTTCACATCCTGCTGCTGCTCGCCTGTCTGCGCTACAGCGTAACTTCGGCCTTCCCGCTCACCGCCTCATATGCGACGTGCCCACCAGGTGGAACTCCACCTTGCACATGCTGGACAGACTGTGTGAGCAGCAGCAGGCCATAGTGGAGTTTCAGCTGCAGCACGCACGGGTCAGTCGCACTACAGAACAGCACCACTTCACCACCAATGACTGGGCCTCCATGCGAGACCTGTGTGCCCTGTTGCGCTGTTTCGAGTACTCCACCAACATGGCCAGTGGCGATGACACCGTTATCAGCGTTACAATACCACTTCTATGTCTCCTTGAGAAAACACTTAGGGCGATGATGGAAGAGGAGGTGGCCCAGGAGGAGGAGGAGGAGGAGGAGGAAGAGGGGTCATTTTTAGCACTTTCAGGCCAGTCTCTTCGAAGTGACTCAGAGGGAGGTTTTTGGCAACAGCAGAGGCCAGGTACAAATGTGGCCAGCCAGGGCCCACTACTGGAGGACGAGGAGGACGAGGATGAGGAGGAGGTGGAGGAGGATGAGGATGAAGCATGGTCACAGCGGGGTGGCACCCAACGCAGCTCGGGTCCATCACTGGTGCGTGGCTGGGGGGAAAGGCAGGACGATGACGATACGCCTCCCACAGAGGACAGCTTGTCCTTATCCCTGGGCAGCCTGGCACACATGAGCGACTACATGCTGCAGTGCCTGCGCAACGACAGCAGAGTTGCCCACATTTTAACCTGTGCGGACTACTGGGTTGCCACCCTGCTGGATCCACGCTACAAAGACAATGTGCCCACCTTACTTCCTGCACTGGAGCGTGATAGGAAGATGCGCGAGTACAAGCGCACGTTGGTAGACGCGCTACTGAGAGCATTCCCAAATGTCACAGGGGAACAAGTGGAAGCCCAAGGCCAAGGCAGAGGAGGAGCAAGAGGTCGCCAAGGCAGCTGTGTCACGGCCAGCTCCTCTGAGGGCAGGGTTAGCATGGCAGAGATGTGGAAAACTTTTGTCAACACGCCACAGCTAACTGCACCACCACCTGATACGCAACGTGTTAGCAGGAGGCAACATTTCACTAACATGGTGGAACAGTACGTGTGCACACCCCTCCACGTACTGACTGATGGTTCGGCCCCATTCAACTTCTGGGTCTCTAAATTGTCCACGTGGCCAGAGCTAGCCTTTTATGCCTTGGAGGTGCTGGCCTGCCCGGCAGCCAGCGTTTTGTCTGAACGTGTATTCAGCACGGCAGGGGGCGTCATTACAGACAAACGCAGCCGCCTGTCTACAGCCAATGTGGACAAGCTGACGTTCATAAAAATGAACCAGGCATGGATCCCACAGGACCTGTCCGTCCCTTGTCCAGATTAGACATTAACTACCTCCCCATAACCATATATTATTGGACTCCAGGGCACTTCCTCATTCAATCCTATTTTTATTTTCATTTTACCATTATATTGCGAGGCTACCCAAAGTTGAATGAACCTCTCCTCTGCCTGTGTGCTAGGCCTAAATATATGCCAATGGACTGTTGCAGTGGTGGCTGACATGAAGCCTGATTCTCTGCTATGACATGCAGACTAATTCTCTGCTGACATGAAGCCAGATTGTCTGTTACGGGACCTCTCTCCTCTGCCTGGGTGCTGGGCCTAAATTTATGACAATGGACTGTTGCAGTGGTGGCTGACGTGAAGCCTGATTCTCTGCTATGACATGCAGACTGATTCTCTGCTGACATGAAGCCAGATTGTCTGTTACGGGACCTCTCTGCTCTGCCTGTGTGCTAGGCCTAAATATATGCCAATGGACTGTTGCAGTGGTGGCTGACGTGAAGCCTCATTCTCTGCTATGACATGCAGACTGATTCTCTGCTGACATGAAGCCAGATTCTCTGTTACGGGACCTCCCTCCTCTGCCTGGGTGCTGGGCCTAAATATATGCCAATGGACTGTTGCAGTGGTGGCTGACGTGAAGCCTCATTCTCTGCTATGACATGCAGACTGATTCTCTGCTGACATGAAGCCAGATTCTCTGTTACGGGACCTCTCTCCTCTGCCTGTGTGTGTGCTGGGCCTAAATATATGCCAATGGACTGTTGCAGTGGTGGCTGACGTGAAGCCTCATTCTCTGCTATGACATGCAGACTGATTCTCTGCTGACATGAAACCAGATTCTCTGTTACGGGACCTCTCTCCTCTGCCTGGGTGCTGGGCCTAAATATATTCCAATGGACTGTTGCAGTGGTGGCTGACGTGAAGCCTGATTGTCTGTTACGGGACCTCTCTCCTCTGCCTGGGTGCTGGGCCTAAATATCTGACAATGGACTGTTGCATTGGTGGCTGACGTGAAGCCTGATTCTCTGCTATGATATGAAGACTGATTCTCTGCTGACATGAAGCCAGATTGTCTGTTACGGGACCTCTCTCCTCTGCCTGGGTGCCTGGGCCTAAATATATGACAATGGACTGTTACAGTGGTGGCTGACGTGAAGCCTGATTCTCTGCTATGACATGCAGACTGATTCTCTGCTGACATGAAGCCAGATTCTCTGTTACGGGACCTCTCTCCTCTGCCTGTGTGTGTGCTGGGCCTAAATATATGCCAATGGACTGTTGCAGTGGTGGCTGACGTGAAGCCTCATTCTCTGCTATGACATGCAGACTGATTCTCTGCTGACATGAAGCCAGATTCTCTGTTACGGGACCTCTCTCCTCTGCCTGTGTGTGTGCTGGGCCTAAATATATGCCAATGGACTGTTGCAGTGGTGGCTGACGTGAAGCCTCATTCTCTGCTATGACATGCAGACTAATTCTCTGCTGACATGAAGACAGATTCTCTGTTACGGGACCTCCCTCCTCTGCCTGGGTGCTGGGCCTAAATATATGCCAATGGACTGTTGCAGTGGTGGCTGACGTGAAGCCTCATTCTCTGCTATGACATGCAGACTAATTCTCTGCTGACATGAAGCCAGATTCTCTGTTACGGGACCTCCCTCCTCTGCCTGGGTGCTGGGCCTAAATATATGCCAATGGACTGTTGCAGTGGTGGCTGACGTGAAGCCTCATTCTCTGCTATGACATGCAGACTAATTCTCTGCTGACATGAAGCCAGATTCTCTGTTACGGGACCTCTCTCCTCTGCCTGGGTGCCGGGGCCTAAATATCTGAGAATGGACTGTTCCAGTGGTGGGTGACGGGAAGCCAGATTCTCTGCTATGGAACCTCTCTCCAATTGATTTTGGTTAATTTTTATTTATTTAATTTTTATTTTAATTCATTTCCCTATCCACATTTGTTTGCAGGGGATTTACCTACATGTTGCTGCCTTTTGCAGCCCTCTAGCTCTTTCCTGGGCTGTTTTACAGCCTTTTTAGTGCCGAAAAGTTCGGGTCCCCATTGACTTCAATGGGGTTCGGGTTCGGGACGAAGTTCGGATCGGGTTCGGATCCCGAACCCGAACATTTCCGGGATGTTCGGCCGAACTTCTCGAACCCGAACATCCAGGTGTTCGCTCAACTCTAGTTGTTATATGCAATGTACCCCTGTCTAATGCAGCAGCAGGCCTAGTTGGGTGTAGTTAGACATCCCAGACACTAGAGGGAGATAGGGAGCCCCTAGTATAAATGTCCAGGCCCAGACAGGGAGAGGGTGTGCAGAGTCAGGAGTCTGAGAAGACGGAGGTTAAGAAGCCTGCTCCTGACATGCAGCTGGATAGCCCTGGCTGCTAGTGATGTCCAGGAGGCTGTTGAGAAGCTCCAGCCTGCCTGAGAACAAGAGAGCCTAAGTTAGCTCTGAAGATACCCCAGTTGCAGGATTCAACCTCCTGGGAGAAACCGACAGTTACCCACCTGATAGGAGGAGGCGACCCAGGGTAAGCACAGTGACCCTGATAGGCAGAGGAACTTAGGAACCATAGCAAGAAGTATATTACCTGAGGAAGAAAGTAACCAAGAATATAAGCCACCCTTTTAGGCATCCGGGCCTTGGGAGATATAAAGCCAGAGCAGGAGTTCTAGAAAGGACACTGTACATTGATTCTGGGAAAAGTACAACCTGCTGCTGAGTGCTTGTGGAATTTACCCTCAGTGTAACTTGCATGACTATTGCCTGCCATACTTGTGAATAAGCCCCTTTTTGTGGAACTGTAATACAGAGACTATACTACTCCCTGCTGTACAAAGTTGGATTGTCCAGTAAAGTTTCCGTTTGGTTCACTGCATACTTGTGTACTTTCATCTTTCCAACCATCCACCGGCGTGCCACCGGCCAAAGGCACTGGCGTCACGAATACCACAGGGACCTTGCCCCAGGCACACAAAATACCTGTAACATCCAGGGCACCTCAACTACCATCAGGCCTGGTCCCTATCTACAGAGCGTGCCCCAGAGGAACTGTGTCTACCTCTCCTTCACTGCCACGCGCCTGCCCAGGGTTCTTCAAATATAGTGAGTACCCTCGATTGCCCATAACTGTGACCTCACTTCGTCATCCCCTGCAGGTCTGGCGTGTTGCATAAATTGGCGTCACGAACAGGATCCGAATATTCCTGCGCCATAGCGGATTTAAAAACTGTGTGCTGAAAGTTGTCTTAAAGTGACATGCCCCAATTGTTTTATTGAAAATTGCTGGGCCAAAGTGAACTGTAATATTTGCGGTGTGAAGATTGCATTGTATGGACTGTTTTCTACTTATTTAAGCCACCGCTTGCTGTCAATGAATAGACAGCTATTTTGCTCAAAGATGGCCGCTGAGCTTGCTTGAAATTGTTTGCTGCGTCATCTTCATCTTAAATTGGCGGTAAAAATTGGCGCCTTCTGCTAAAAGTGCGGGAAGGCTGTATGCTGGCGCCACCGCCCTGTCTGGACATTTGCATGTCTGCTGTGATGGACTCCGCCTCCCCAATACTGGAGTACCTGGGGGGCGGCCTCCCAGTGCAATGGGAGGATCTGTCTGAACTTGTTGGCGCCACCCTGTCGCTCTCCAGAGAAGGATCGAGCATGTTGAGGAGTGAGGACTTTTCTGCTATGTCCGCGGCCGACTTATTAACCATGAATGTGACTGGTGTTGAGCAAGAGGACGCTCCACCGGCCTACTCTCCGGGACCGGAGAGACCCGCCTGCCCGCCACAGAGGACGCAACCGGAGACCTATTATGGCTCCTGGAGAGACTTCTTCCAGCCCTCGTTTAAGTGGTCCGCATTGATGGCAGAGATCCGGGAGGCCGCCATAAAGAAAACGACTAAAACCAAAATTTACTACGAAGAACTGGCAAAGACCGTTCACGAGTGCCACACTGACACACAACCCCGCCTGGAAAGGAGAATGGGGTTGGTTGTGGCCTTTGACAAGGACCGAGGCTTCGGTTTCATAAAAGACTACCTGACTGGACGAGACTTATATGTCAACAGGAGGTCCGTCAAGCGGAGTTACCTCCCAGAACGTCTACACAACCTCCGCGAGGGAGAGGAGGTTGAATTTACCCCTGCTGAGGGCCTGCGAGGCCCCTACGCCACTGCCGTGTCCCGTCCGAAAAAGAAATCGAAGGACTGGGACTTTGATGAGGACTACTCTGGCTGCGAGCGTGAGTCTGTGCGCTCTCCGGAGGACAACCCTGGCTGCGAGCGTGAGTCTGAATCCTCTCCAGGACCGGCCCATCACGCCTTCCAAGAACGGGGCTCTTTCATTGGCCCAAATGTGTTCTGGCAGCCGACAGTGGTAGAGAAGAGGGTTAGCCCATGGCCCTCACCGGAGTTGCCTCGCAGGGAGAAAACCGTACGTGAACTTCAGGATGCAGAGAGATTCAGAGCTGCCCTGGAGAATATCCGCAGAGGGAGGAAAGCGGACGCCTCGCCTGAGCCTGCAGCGGCTGCGCAGGACGAATCACCCACCTTCCAAGTGCCGACGGCGACAGCGGAGACCAGCGATCCCGACTCTGACAGCCTGGACGACCAGATTGTGCGGCTGGAGTTAAAGCTACGGGAGCTACGCCAGACTGCCTCCGCCAGGATCCGGACTCCACCTGACCTACAAGAAAGAGGACGTAAGGACTCGGACGTCTCCGGGTCCAAGGTGAGAGTACCTGTACCTTCCAGCCGTCCCTCCTTTGTATCGGCACCTGCGGTGAGGCCCTCTTACGCTGTGCACCGGCGCACATAGCCAGTCGTTCCAGAACCCACCGGACCGCTTGCAGCAGCGGTACCCAGGCCAGTGCAGCAGCCCACGATTGTAATGCCTGCTCCGGTGAGGTCAGCGACTGTGATAACCCCTAGGCCTATGGGGCCAATACCTATTAGGGGTCCATTTATGTTACAGTTGCCCCCCAATACTGTGTTGTGGGCACATCCATCGATTGAACCTCAGTACAGGCCCAATATACAAATGGAGCCAGGGAGCACCACTGAAATGCAAAGTGAATATGACATGCCCCTGTGAATTGGCCTGCTAGGTCCTTGATGTGTGCTTTATTCTGCCAAGGGATCCTAAAGAAGACTTAACCCTTTCAGGACAGGAGTCCTTCGTTGTTTTGGCCCTCTGTTGCTGCTGCCAGTTACCCACGGCTCAGTGGAGGCGGTGAGCCACTGAAATACCACGTGCAGCAAGGCCATCTTGTTTACAGGACCTCCTGCCTGCTTTCTCAGAGTGAAAACCCAGTTGTGCCTGTTTTCATAAGTTGCACTCTTAACCCTTTAACCCCCTTTTCAGGTTGATTAAGGGTATTACAGCACTACTTTGATGTGTATGCCATTTAAATAATGTGGACTATTTTATGTGCTGCTATTTTATTATGCAACTGGAATTTCAAGAATTGGGCCCAGGGATAGACTCAAATGCACATGAGCCTCTGAGATTTTGCTACTATTTTAAAGTATTGTGCCCAGAGATGGACTCCTCTGTGATTCTTGCTATACTGTCTAAAGGTTCCATATCTTTACTTAGCTGTGGATTAAACAAAAAGAAAAGAACCTGGGTACGGACTCATTTTATATGCCTTGAGCCTCCAAAAAACTGTTATTTAATGTTTTACATATTCCATGGACTACAACTGTTCTAACATGGACAATTTGCACTTAAAAAGTATTATATGGACTATCCTGGTATTTACTGTTACGCTGTGCCAGGTCAGTGCCCCTGTTCCCATTGTTTTATCCTGAGAGAAGAGAACGACGCCCCTTTTCACCATTACTTGCTCCTATTCCAGTGGAACTGCCTAATATATGTATACATATAATGTATATTTTGCAAATGTAGATGTGTTTTCCTGCTTTGCTTTATGGTCCTCATTACAGGTGCAGTATCCAGCTGTGCAGGGACCCTCCATGTTGCGCCGAGGACGGGCAACGTTATAGCGTGGGGGTATGTAGTGTCCCACTAGGTATGGGTGGGCACTACACAAGGGTCAATTGGGGTGCGCGTTACTCCTACTCACAAGGAACAGAAATGTCATATTTAATTCTGCATTTAATGTATGTTTTAATGTGTTGTTATATGCAATGTACCCCTGTCTAATGCAGCAGCAGGCCTAGTTGGGTGTAGTTAGACATCCCAGACACTAGAGGGAGATAGGGAGCCCCTAGTATAAATGTCCAGGCCCAGACAGGGAGAGGGTGTGCAGAGTCAGGAGTCTGAGAAGACGGAGGTTAAGAAGCCTGCTCCTGACATGCAGCTGGATAGCCCTGGCTGCTAGTGATGTCCAGGAGGCTGTTGAGAAGCTCCAGCCTGCCTGAGAACAAGAGAGCCTAAGTTAGCTCTGAAGATACCCCAGTTGCAGGATTCAACCTCCTGGGAGAAACCGACAGTTACCCACCTGATAGGAGGAGGCGACCCAGGGTAAGCACAGTGACCCTGATAGGCAGAGGAACTTAGGAACCATAGCAAGAAGTATATTACCTGAGGAAGAAAGTAACCAAGAATATAAGCCACCCTTTTAGGCATCCGGGCCTTGGGAGATATAAAGCCAGAGCAGGAGTTCTAGAAAGGACACTGTACATTGATTCTGGGAAAAGTACAACCTGCTGCTGAGTGCTTGTGGAATTTACCCTCAGTGTAACTTGCATGACTATTGCCTGCCATACTTGTGAATAAGCCCCTTTTTGTGGAACTGTAATACAGAGACTATACTACTCCCTGCTGTACAAAGTTGGATTGTCCAGTAAAGTTTCCGTTTGGTTCACTGCATACTTGTGTACTTTCATCTTTCCAACCATCCACCGGCGTGCCACCGGCCAAAGGCACTGGCGTCACGAATACCACAGGGACCTTGCCCCAGGCACACAAAATACCTGTAACATCCAGGGCACCTCAACTACCATCAGGCCTGGTCCCTATCTACAGAGCGTGCCCCAGAGGAACTGTGTCTACCTCTCCTTCACTGCCACGCGCCTGCCCAGGGTTCTTCAAATATAGTGAGTACCCTCGATTGCCCATAACTGTGACCTCACTTCGTCATCCCCTGCAGGTCTGGCGTGTTGCATGTGGTATTAACAGGAGGTGCTCAAACCCACATGCAGTCATGCATATATATAGGGGAGCAAATCCTGCACTTGTGGCCCGTTGCTAATGAATGAATAGACATCCTACACAAGGTAGCAATTATGTGGATGTGATAATCAATATAACAATATAACAAAATTATAGCAAAGACAGGTGCACTCTGCGGTCTTACTAAACCCTCAAACTGATTTTAAAATTGAGAGATTAGGACATGTCTGAGCCCGGGCACCACGCCAAGGTTTCTCAAGTAGCCCGGGACCTAACGCTCTCCTACCTGAGCCTTATGGGCAATACCAGGAGCCAGTGGGCAAATTACAGGAGCATGAGGCCGACTCACAAACAACTCACCAGTGACCTCCAGCATGTAACCATGCTTGCAATGGGAGGAGGGAGGAGTCTGCGAGTCCCACTCAAGACTGGCTGATATGGCCCAGGCCTCACAGGTGCACCTAAATGTGGCCTGTAGATGGAAAACAGGCACATTTAAATTGGAGTTTATACACCTCCAGGAATCTCTATATATACAAACTGAAAAGAATGGCGTGGTATTAGCACGAGGTGCTCAAACCCACATGCAGCCGCGCATATATATAGGGGAGCAAATCCTGCACTTGTGGCCCGTTGCTAATGACGATCCCCAGCAAAAATTCATACAGTGGAGGATGCCTGCAGCGAACCACAAGTACCACAATAGACATCCTACACAAGGTAGCAATTATGGGGATGTGATAATCAATATAACAATATAAAAAAATAATAGCAAAGACAGGTGCACTCTGCGGTCTTACTAAACCCTCACACGGTTTTTAAAATTGAGAGATTAGCGAACATTTCCTACGGTGTAGGACATGTCTGAGCCCGGGCACCACGCCAAGGTTTCCCAGGTAGCCCGGGACCTAACACTCTCCTACCTGAGCCGTATGGGCAATACCAGGAGCCAGTGGGCAAATTACAGGAGATTCCTGGAGGTGTATAAACTCCAATTTAAATGTGCCTGTTTTCCAGCTACAGGCCACATTTAGGTGCACCTGTGAGGCCTGGGCCATATCAGCCAGTCTTGAGTGGGACTCGCAGACTCCTCCCTCCTCCCATTGCAAGCATGGTTACATGCTGGAGGTCAGTGGCGCACCTACAGGGGGGGTCCAGCGGGTCTGGACCCCCCTAGAACAACCAGCCCAAATTTTTTTTTTATCCTTCAGGGATGCACCGCCGATCACCACAGGCGGCGCGGCCCTGGATATAATTGCGGGCATTTGCGGCGGCGGGCATGGTGGGGGGGGGGCGGGCATTGTGGAAGCGCTCATCTCCATATCTAATCCATCTGTATCGCTGTCCCTCCCCTGTTCTTCTAATAGGCCGCAGGGACTAATGCCTGCAGTCCCCCTGTATTTCCAGGGGGACTGTTTCTGCAGTATAGTATTGGGGGCACAGCGGGCACAGTATTGGGGGTGGCAGGAAAGGGTGTTCAGAAGATGTGAAGATGATGGAAATGTGGGAAACTAATGTTTGTTTGTTAATCTCTGAAGTAAGCAAGTTTGGAGATGCTTGAAAAGATAGGATATATGATAAAATGGGGAGAACAACACATTACATAGTGGGTTTTAGTACGATACCTATAACCGGCCATCTGCCATATAGGTTAAAGAGGAACATAACTAGCGGTTGCTAAATAGATTACACATTAGGCTTGGGTGAGTCTTTTTGGTGTCAGCTGGCGACCTCTTTTCCCAGATCTCTGCGCTTTGGGGGTCCGCTGCAGAACGAAGGGAGTGATGGTAGGGACTTCAGGTAATCCGGCGAGGTCCTGGAACAGCTCCCAGTTTTCCACTTGCAACAACGGGATTTGCAGCTGGTCGTAGAGGTTTTCTAATTCCAAATAAGTGGAGATGTTATAACGTCGTCCCTCCCGGGAAAAGGATATACCTAAAGGAAAGTTCCACTTGTATTGTATTTTATGGGAGCGCAGCCACTCCGTCAGTGGTTTCATGGCTCTGCGTTTCCTGAGAGTTGAAAGACTGATATCTGCGATCCCTCATAGGAAAAATCAGGACGATTTCTTGCTGCCTCTTGGACCGCCGTTTTAACTTGAAAGTTTAAAAATTTGCAAATTATGTCCCTGGGGGGTTCTTCCGGCTTGGGCTTGGGACGCAGTGCTCTATGAGCACGTTCTATTATTATCTCTTGCTCAAAATCAGGGCCCACAAGCTGTGAGCATATCGATAGAATCATGGAGGTTACGTCACCTGGCTGGGCTGCCTCAGGGACCCCTCTGAAGCGCAGATTGTTTCGGCGCCCCCTGTTCTCCTAGTCTTCCAGGGCGTTGTGCAGGTCGTTTAAGTAGGTACCGCATCTTTGGAAGGAGGCAGAGGTGGCCTTTTGGTGTTCCAGGACTGAGGCCTGATGGGATTCAAGTGCCTCTACTCTGTCCCCCACCTGTCTCATTTCTTGACGTAGCGCGGTGATTTCGTCTAAAACCGGCTCCATAGCCTTGCAGAGGGCATGCTTTAAATAGTGCCTGGTGATAGGGAGCGAACCTTTGCCCTGCGGTTCCTCCGTGTCGCTGTCTTCCTCTGATCTTTCCAGCGGCCGCTCTAGGCTTTTCTGTGAGTGTTCAGGCGCCATCTTTGAGTCCCGTGCCACATAAGCTGATGCTGCCTTTTTTAGGAATTTATCCATTTCTCCCGGCGTGGCTTGCACTTTGCTGGAGGCAGAATGATCTCCAGCTCTAGCGTTCCCGATCTTCACCATCTTCAGCCCAGTTCAGGCCATATAATTGCTAAGATCGCTGTATATAGAGATCGGTGTCACAGAGCTCAGGGAAGTGCGGCCATCTCAGACCGGCGCAAGCTCCGCCCCCTCTGTTTGTTAATCTCTGCAGAGACGGGAGATGGCTGAAAAATCATCATGGCGGTCTGGTCTGAATGGAGAAGATGAGGAAAGATAACGTCTACAACTAAGGTGACATCACTGGATGTAAGAGGTATGGGGCGCTATGTAGGAGAGGAGAGGCTCCGGCTCCCCCCCCCCCCTGCCATTTGCAGAAGGAGGATTCAGAGCTGGGTGAGGACGGTCAAGGGGGGCAGCAGGCCACGGGCGGGTGGCAGATGGTGGGGGGAACTACAGGCCTTGAGCAGGATCGGGGGAGGGAGGAGAGCGGAGGAGCTTCCTGGCTATAGCCGACTGTTTATTGTATGATGTGAAGCAGGCAGTGCAGCCAGGACAGACCTCCCCCTCTCTCCGTATGATGTGTAGAGACAGGCGGCAACTATAGAATGTCAGCTGTACAGTGTTTGTTGGGAGTAGCCTATTATATGTAGGAGGGGCTTTTAATAATGGACGGGGCCCAAAAATTGCGGCGCGCGAAACATTGTTGCTTTCCTGCACATGCCACATTTTTTTGCCTTTCGGACTCCCCCTAGACAAAATTCCTGGGTGCTCCCCTGCTGGAGGTAACTGGTGAGTTGTTTGTGAGTCGGCCTCATGCTCCTGTAATTTGCCCACTGGCTCCTGGTATTGCCCATACGGCTCAGGTAGGAGAGTGTTAGGTCCCGGGCTACTTGAGAAACCTTGGCGTGGTGCCCGGGCTCAGACATGTCCTACACCGTAGGACATGTTGGCTAATCTCTTAATTTTAAAATCAGTTTGAGGGTTTAGTAAGACCGCAGAATGCACCTGGCTTTGCTATCATTTTGTTATATTGTTAAGCTGTGATAAAGCCTTCTCATTGGCCCACAAGCTAGAAGACGGGAGGGATGATCACCTGATGTGTACTGTGTTAAAAAAAAATGAATATTCGTCATTACAAATATATAACACAATATTCTAAATATTTGCAAATTCTCGAAGTGCCGATATTTGCAATAAAAATTTGCTTTTCGAATATTTGTGCTCAACACTATCAGTGATGTCAACACAAACTTACTGCTGACACCCTCTCCACTCTGTCAGGGGGGCTCTACTTGTATAAGTGTTTAACCCCTTAATGACGCAGGGCGTACCGGTACGCCCTATTTCCCTAGTCCTTAAGGACTCAGGGCATACCGGTACGTCCTAATTTTAAATCGGGATTCCGGCGCCCCAGGGGTTAATCTGAACAGGATGCTGGCTGAAATCATTCAGCCGGCATCCTGTCACAACGACAGGGGGGTCATGTGACCCCCCCTGTGTCGGCGATCGCAGCAAACCGTAGGTCAATTCAGACCTGCGGTTTGCTGCGCTTTTTGCAGTTTCTGATCAGAAACTTTTGAGTGCAGGTGGTGGGGGGCGTTGCGGGAGGCGGGCGGTGCGGCAGGCGGGATCGCGATCCCCCACCCGCCTCCCCTTGAAAATTCGTTGGCTTCTAGTGGGTATACCAGGGTGTCAGCACATTGCACATCTGCACAGATGTCAGCCGTTTAACCCTTTCCATACCGCGGTCCGTACGGACCGCGGTATGGAAAAAGTTAACTGTCATCGGTGAGGGAGCTCCCTCCCTCTCCATCGGGGGGAGAGAGCCCCCTGACAGCCCCCCTCAGCCCTGTGCTTACCCTTCCCCGTCTGCGAAGTTGTGGCAGATGGGGAAGGTTCCCATGGCAACAGGACGCCTTCTCAGGCGTCCTGCTGTCCATGGTGCTGAACAGATCTATGCTAAAGGCATAGATCTGGTCAGTGTAAGTAAAATACAGTACAGTACAATATATATTGTACTGTACTATATTATACAGACATCAGACCCACTGGATCTTCAAGAACCAAGTGGGTCTGGGTCAAAAAAAAAAGTTAAAAAAAGTGAAAAAAGTTAAGATAAAAAAAAAACTGGGTTAAAATGGAAAATTAGGCAAAAAAATGAAATTCTTAAATTTCATCCTCATTTGCCGATAACCACTAAAGGGTTAACAAAATTTGTAAAATCAGTTTTGAATACCTTGATGGGTGTAGTTTATAGAATGGGGTCATTTTTTGGGCGGTTTCTATTATGTAAGCCTCGCAAAGTGACTTCAGACCTGTAGTGGTCTCTTAAAATTGGGTTTTTGTAAATTTTTGTAAAAGATTTGCTTCTAAACTTCTAAGCCTTGTAACATCCCCAAAAAATAAAATATAATTCCCAAAATAATTCAAACATGAAGTAGACATATGGGGAATGTAAAGTAATCACAATTTTGGGGGTATTACTATGTATTACAGAAGTAGAGAAACTGAAACTTTGAAATTTGCTAATTTTTCAAAATTTTGGGTAAATTTGGTATTTTATTATGCAAAAAAAATAATTTTTTTTTACTTAATTTTACCAGTGTCATGAAGTACAATATGTGACGAACAAACATTCTCAGAATGGCCTGGATAAGTCAAAGTGATTTAAAGTTATCAGCACTTAAAGTGACACTGGTCAGATTTGCAAAAAATGGCCAAGTCCTTAAGGTGAAATAGGGCTGAGTCCTTAAGGGGTTAATAGAACAGGTTTTGTAGACATCTATGTGAATCAGCTGACGATGGTGTAAAAGGACTGGGCTTCTTCTTGACACTAACATCTACCTGTAAGGCTGAGTTGATACTTGAGTTTTGGTCCCGTGACCGCCCAAATAAGTAAAGTATGCAGTGATTCTAAGAGCGACGCCTTTCATCTGCATGTCATACAGATAGTATTTCACTACCACAGCAGACTACCTATGTGTTTTACTGCAAGGCACAGTGTTCTACACCACTATAAAGGCTCTCAGCAGCCAGGAAATAGACGTTTTTTTAACATGATAAATTTGTATCGAAGCAAAAGTTTCCCAAAAATTCAGCGAACCGGCCAAATTACATTTTTTTTAAATGTGCTCATTTCTAATAATGATGTGTTTTTAAACCATGCGTTTACCCTTAGCTATACTGTGTATGTCATTGTCACTAGGATATTTACTATTGCTGACTTTGGGTTAAAGAGCATTAAAGGGAAGGAGAGAGAAAGAAAGTAAAAAAATAAATAAAGACAGAAATGAGAGAGAAAATGTAAGTCCAATGAAACCTCAGAGTGTCATACAGCAATTTTCAGGCCAATTGGAGCGCTTTTGAGTCAGGTAGAATCGTTTTGGACCCAAATCAAATCTTTTAACCAATTTGTCAGGATTAGTATCACGATCGGCGTGAATATCACATACGTGACACAGAGGGAGGGAAAGAGGAAGGCCCTGCCCAAGTGAGAGGGAAGGTGGTGACCCCTGACTCACCTTGCGGCTGGCACCTGGCTGCCCTGACGTCCCTAGACGGGTTCCTCACCCGTACGCCGATCACGTGCCTAAAACCCTGGCTTTCCCTAAGATGAGCCCTAGATAGTGAACAGGGCGGTGGGAACACTAGTCCGCACCACTAGCTCTAAAGGAAAACCAACAAGGGGAGGACAGACAATACAGACTAAACATATAATCCCAGGTGGGCGACAACAGGAGACAACAAAAAGCCCAACAGGGATCCGGAGGGTAGCACTCTGGAACAACAACCAGGATTCACAGCTCCAGTGGGTCAGTATAGATGTCCAGGCAGGAAGCTCTATAACTGGCAACTAGAGAAGTGTGAGAGGAGAATATAAGGAGGTTGGCAGTGGCAGACAAGAAACAGCTGAGGAGGAGAAGCTACGGATCCCTGAGTGAGACAAAAAGGATTGCAAGGCAAACACAGAAAACAATCACTAAGAAACAACGTGATCTTTAGACATAGAGCGCGCAGCCACCCGCTGCGACTTCCTGACCCCGGGTATAACGGAGTCAGACGTGGCTCTTGACACCCTCGTGACAGTACCCCCCCTTTCACGAGGGGCCTCCGGACACTCAGGACCAGGTCTCTCAGGATGAGAGGCATGGAAAGCCTGAATTAACCTGTTGGCGTTTACCTCTGACGCTGGAACCCACATTCTTTCCTCGGGACCGTAACCCCTCCAATGCACCAGATACTGAAGAGAGAGGCGGACCCGACGAGAATCAACAATTCTGGATATTTGAAACTCCAGATTACCATCCACAATAACAGGAGGAGGTGGCAGCGGTGATGGTTCTAGAGGTGGAACATACTTCTTGAGTAACGACTTATGGAAGACGTTATGGATCTTAAAAGTCTGAGGTAGCTCCAGGCGAAAAGCCACAGGGTTAATGATGGCTACTATTTTATAAGGACCAATGAACCTAGGACCCAGTTTCCAAGAGGGAACCTTCAACTTAATATTCCTAGTAGACAACCACACATAGTCATTCACTCCTAGGTCCGGACCTGGCGACCGTTTCTTATCGGCCATGCATTTATATTTACCACTCATATTTTTCAAGTTAGCTTGCACCTTCTGCCATACCGATGAAAGAGATGAAGAAAACCGTTCCTCTTCGGGAACCCCAGAAGACCCCCCCTCTTTGAAAGTACAAAATTGGGGATGAAAACCGTATGCACCAAGAAATGGTGACTTGCCAGTGGATTCCTGACAGCGATTATTTATGGCAAACTCGGCTAACGGTAAATATGATGACCACACCTCTTGGTTTTCAGACACAAAACACCTTAAATATGTTTCTAGGTTTTGGTTGGTACGCTCAGTCTGTCCATTCGACTGAGGATGGAAAGCTGAGGAAAAGGACAAGTGTACCCCCAAATGGGAACAAAAAGCTTTCCAAAACTTAGAAATAAACTGGGTTCCCCGATCCGAAACCACATCGGAAGGGACCCCGTGAAGCTTCACGATTTCACTGATAAACACCTGAGCAAGAGTCTTAGCATTAGGAAGTGCGGGTAGCGCAATAAAGTGTACCATTTTGCTAAACCTGTCTACTACTACCAAGATAACTGTTTTACCCGCAGACAAAGGTAAGTCAGTGATGAAATCCATTGATAGATGTGTCCATGGCCTATTGGGGATGAAAAGTGGCAATAAAGACCCTGCTGGACGTGTATGAGAGACTTTCGCGCGTGCACAAGTAGAACAAGTAGACACGAAATCCATTACATCCTGACGCAACCTTGGCCACCAAAAACGACGAGACAATAGCTCCAAGGTTGCTTTACTACCCGGGTGCCCAGCAAGTGCCGAATTATGATGTTCCTTTAATAGTTCAAGACGCAGGTTTAACGGTACAAACAATTTCTCTGAGGGGCAAGAGGCCGGGGCGTCCCCCTGGGCCTCTAACACCTTTCCCTCTAGAACAGAGTGTACAGCAGAGACAACCACTCCTCTTTGTAAAATAGGTACCGGATCACTAACATTACCCCCTCCAGGGAAACTACGAGATAATGCGTCTGCCTTGGTATTTTTTGCCCCAGGACGATAGGTGATTACAAAGTTAAATCTGGTAAAGAATAGCGACCACCTAGCTTGTCTAGGGGTGAGACGCTTAGCCGATTCTAGGTACAGAAGGTTTTTGTGATCCGTAATCACCGTGACGGGGTGGATTGCTCCCTCTAAGAAGTGACGCCACTCTTCAAACGCCAGTTTAATCGCCAACAGTTCCCTATTTCCAATATCATAGTTCTTTTCTGCTGTAGATAACTTTTTGGAAAAGAAAGCGCAAGGACGCCATTTGCCAGGAGACGGACCCTGAGACAATACAGCCCCCACTCCCACCTCTGACGCATCTACTTCAACAATAAAAGGCTGGGAGACATCAGGTTGAATTAGAACAGGTGCCGAGGTAAATCTCTCTTTTAGAGAGGAAAATGCAATTTTAGCGGCGTCAGACCATTTAGAAAAATCAGTCCCCTTCCTAGTCATGTCAGTAAGGGGTTTAACGATCACTGAATAATTTTTAATGAACTTTCTATAGAAATTTGCGAAACCCAAAAACCGTTGTAGAGCTTTAAGGTTCTCAGGAAGATCTCAATCTAAAATTGCCTGGACCTTCCTAGGATCCATACGGAAACCTGAAGCAGATAATAGATATCCCAGGAACTGTATTTCCTGAACGGCGAAGACACATTTTTCAATTTTCGCATATAATTTATTCGTCCGTAGGACCTGCAGTACTTGCCTGACATGTACTTCATGTGTTTTCAGATCAGCCGAATAAATTAAGATATCATCTAGGTATATGACTACAAACCTGCCGATGAGATGACTAAAAATATCATTAACGAAATGTTGGAAGACAGCAGGGGCATTGGTCAGACCGAAAGGCATGACTAAATTTTCATAATGCCCCTCAGGGGTGTTAAAAGCTGTCTTCCACTCATCCCCTTCCTTACTACAAAACAGATTGTAGGCCCCCCTAAGATCAAGTTTGGGGAACCACCTAGCCCCCGCAATCTGATTAAAAAGGTCAGGAATGAGAGGAAGAGGGTATGGGTCTCGGATGGTTATCCGGTTTAGCTCACGGAAATCTAGGCAAGGACGCAGGCCCCCATCTTTCTTTTTAACAAAGAAAAACCCTGCAGCCACGGGTGAAGAAGAGGGTCTGATGTGTCCCTTAGCCAGACTCTCGGAGATATAATCTTTCATGGCTTGTCTCTCGGGACCCGAAAGATTATACAACCTGGACTTGGGTAATTTTGCACCGGGAATCAGGTTAACCGGGCAATCATAAGGACGATGAGGTGGTAGCTTCTGACAACTCTTTTCAGAAAAAACGTCCTCAAAGTCCGAAATAAATGTAGGTAGGGAAGCTATGGAGGCGATTAAGTAATTGTTATTTAAGCAATTCTCTCTGCAATGCTCACTCCACTCCAATATCTCCCTGGCCTGCCAATCCACCACTGGATTGTGCGCTACCAACCAGGGAAGACCCAATACCACAGGAGAGGGAAGGCCCTCCAGAACGTAACATGAAAGACACTCATTATGGTGGTCCCCTACCCGAAGGTGTAAGTTATGGACAATGTGAGTGAGGTTTCTCTGAGACAGAGGAGCAGAATCAATAGCGAATATGGGAATAGGTCTCTGCAGCGTACAGAGAGACAAACCCATAGTGCGGGCAAAATGGGCATCTATCAAATTTACCCCTGCTCCACTGTCTAGAAAAAAAGAAATAGACTCCGTCTTAACACCAAAAACAATAACCGCTGGCAACACAAATTGAGATGTTCATATGGAGGAAACGTATACCCCCCGGCTGACATCCTCCGCACAGCCTGGGGTTAGTAGTTTTCCGACGGTCTTTTGTTTTTGAGAAAGGAGGGACAGACATTAATAAAATGACCCCTCCCCCCACAGAAAAAACAAGCCCCCCACCTATGGCGAACCTCAGGAGGACGGACCTGACGAGAAATTCCTCCTAGCTGCATAGGCTCATCTAAGTCAGTACAGACTAACTGCTGCTTGGGAGAGGTTACCGATTGCTCAGGAATTTTCGATCTCTCCCTAAGACGTCTATCTATTCTGATAGAGAGGGACATAACAGCATCAAGGGAAAGGGGGGTCTCATACAGCCCCAGCGCATCCTTAACCCTTTCAGATAACCCAGAGCAGAACTGACTCCTGAGAGCCGGGTCGTTCCACTGAGTATCCGTAGCCCACCTACGGAACTCTGAGCAATATTCCTCTGCTGGCCGATCTCCCTGTAGGAGTCTCCGTAACTTCGACTCAGCCAGGGCGACTCGGTCAGGGTCATCATATATGAGACCCAAAGCCCCAAAAAATCCCTCTACTGACCGGAGAGCCTGGGAACCAGGGGGTAACGAGAACGCCCAGGATTGCGGGTCCCCCTGAAGCAGGGAAATAACAATCCCCACCCGCTGTTCTTCATTACCTGAGGAGTAAGGGCGCAGCTTAAAATATAATTTGCAGGCCTCACGGAACGTCACAAATTTGTCCCTTCCCCCAGAAAATCTGTCAGGAAGAACAACCTTGGGTTCTGTAACAACCTGGTTACCCATAGCAACCGCTGGACTTGCGGTCTGCTGCATTTGCTGCTGTTGTTGGAGGACAGACGCCTTCAATCCTGCCACCTCCAAAGACAGGCCTTGAAGCTGTTTTGCCAAAGCAGCAATAGGATCCATATTGGATTCTAAGTAGAGAGAAAAAAAAAAATATATATTTTTATTTTATTTTTATTTATTTTCTCTCAAAAAATATGGGCCAGTTATAATATCACGATCGGCGTGACTATCACATACGTGACACAGAGGGAGGGAAAGAGGAAGGCCCTGCCCAAGTGAGAGGGAAGGTGGTGACCCCTGACTCACCTTGCGGCTGGCACCTGGCTGCCCTGACGTCCCTAGACGGGTTCCTCACCCGTACGCCGATCACGTGCCTAAAACCCTGGCTTTCCCTAAGATGAGCCCTAGATAGTGAACAGGGCGGTGGGAACACTAGTCCGCACCACTAGCTCTAAAGGAAAACACCAAGGGGAGGACAGACAATACAGACTAAACATATAATCCCAGGTGGGCGACAACAGGAGACGACAAAAAGCCCAACAGGGATCCGGAGGGTAGCACTCTGGAACAACAACCAGGATTCACAGCTCCAGTGGGTCAGTATAGATGTCCAGGCAGGAAGCTCTATAACTGGCAACTAGAGAAGTGTGAGAGGAGAATATAAGGAGGTTGGGAGTGGCAGACAAGAAAAAGCTGAGGAGGAGAAGCTACGGATCCCTGAGTGAGACAAAAAGGATTGCAAGGCAAACACAGAAAACAATCACTAAGAAACAACGTGATCTTTAGACATAGAGCGCGCAGCCACCCGCTGCGACTTCCTGACCCCGGGTATAACGGAGTCAGACGTGGCTCTTGACACCCTCGTGACAATTAGATCCGAAATTCAGGAAATTCACCATCTCTAACATGAAGGCAAAGCGGTTAGCTTTTTAAGACATAAAATGACCTTGATCACAAAGGGGATAAACAAACAGAGATGCCAATTAACTGTCATTTGACTAACATTTGATTACCATATGTTTTGCCTTATAAGACGCACCTCCGCTCAGAGCCCCAATCAGACCTACAATGTTAATCAAACCTCAGATCAGACCTTTAATGTTAATAAGACATCTAATTATTTAGATGGTCATTATTTCAGATGACTTAAAGGTAGGCAGACAATGTCATAGAGCAGCAGGAAATGCTAGCAGAATGCCTGGGTGTATAGGGAGAGGCATTACCAGTAGAAAGAGGGAGGTGCTCATGCCACTCTACAGAGCACTAGTGAGACCTCATTTGGAGTATTGTGCTCAGTACTGGAGACCATATCTCCAGAAGGATATTGATACTTTGGAGAGAGTTCAGAGAAGAGCTGCTAAACTGGTACATGGATTTCAGGATAAAACTTACCAGGAAATATTAAAGGACCTTAACATGTATAGCTTGGAAGAAAGACGAGACAGAGGGGATATGATAGAAACCTTTAAATACATAAAGGGAATCAACAAGGTAAAAGAGGAAAGAATATTTAAAAGAAGAAAAACTGCTACAAGAGGACATAGTTTTACATTAGAGGGGCAAAGGTTTAAAAGTAATATCAGGAAGTATTACTTTACTGAGAGAGTAGTGGATGCATGGAATAGCCTTCCTGCAGAAGTGGTAGCTGCAAATACAGTGAAGGAGTTTAAGCATGCATGGGATAGGCATAAGGCCATCCTTCATATAAGATAGGGCCAGTGGCTATCCATAGTATTTAGTATATTGGGCAGACTAGATGGGCAAAATGGTACTTATCTGCTGACATATTCTATGTTTCTATGTTTAATTAGACCTCAGATCGGACTCCCAATGTTAATAAGACCCCTAATTAGACCCCCATGTTAATAAGACCCCGATTTAGACACTCAGCTCAGACCACTAATGTTAGGACCCCTATTCAGATCTCAGATCAGACCTCCATTTTAATAAGACCCCTATTTGGGCACTAAAATAAGACCCCCAATGTTAAGACCCCCATTCAGACTATCAGATCAGACCTGCATGTTAATAAGACCCCTATTCAGACACTCAGATCAGACCCCCATCCAGACCTCAGATCAGACACAAAAAAAAAAATCAACTTCTCCTGCTCCAGAAGTCGCCACTGCTCTAGAGATCCAGCGCTCTTCCAGCTCTTCCTGCTGCACTGTGCTGCACAGCGTGAGGTCACAGAACGCCAACATACTCACGCTGTGCATGAGTCACAGCACAGCGCAGGGCCGACAGAAGAAGACCATGAAGCAGAGCACTGTATTCACCACTTCCTGGTCCTCCTGTACTAATGATTGCTTCCATAATGAAAGTGCTCATTAGTATTCGCCCCATAAGACACACTGACATTTTCCCCAACTTTGGGGGGAAAAAAGTGCATATTATAAGGCAAATAATGTAGGGCGCGAATATTCGAATCGCAAATTTTAATCGCGAATATCGCCACTTCGAGAATTTAGATTATAGTGCTATATATTCATAATCATGAATATACAAGATTTTTTTTTCATCTGAACCCATGATCCCTCCCTGCTTCTTGCTTGTGGGCCAATGAGAAGGCTGCAATGTCTTTGTCTGAGCTTAGCAAAATCCCTAGCAACCAATAAGAAAGCTGCCTACCCCTTACTATATAAGAACCTCCCCAGCAGCCATTTTCTGCAGTTTTTTGCAGTTCTGAAAACACAGCAGTGTCATTGCTGTGCTCTGTGCTTTACTGAGTCATTACATTAGATAGATAGTTAGATAGCATATATATATATAATACAGATAGTTAGTGGGAGAGTCAGTGTAGGTTAGATCGTGATATAGTGTAGCTGATAGGTTCCAGTGCAGGGTGTTAGGTAGTGTGATAGGTTCTGCTGTCCATACATACATGCTACATACATAGTGCTGTGATGTCACAACAATACTTAGTGCACCAATCAGTAATATGCAGTGAAGTTACACGTATTGCGCTAAAATATGCGCATCATTAGTGCCGATTTGCGCAATCGCAAATATATTGGAGCACTCTATCTGCATATAAAGCTATTGTAATGTTCTGCCGTGCCAACCATTTTCTCCAGCCTCAGGAAACTTCTAGCAGCTTGAAAAAACTGTAGCAAAAGTGACCCACGCCTGTATTGTGCACGCAATACACGGATATTACATTGCCTATTTTCGCAATCAAGAAAATAATGGCAAATTCTCAAATTTGCGAATTTATTATGAATATTCGCCCAAATATTTGTGAAATATCACAAATTTAAATATTGCCCCTGACGCTCATCACTAAAGGCAAAAAATACAGTAACTAATTGAACAATATTCTGTGCAATGAAAAAAATCTATTCTAGAACAATCTGATGCAAACATCATAATAGTTGATCAAGACAGTAAGAGCTGTGACATAATCACTTTGTTTAGTAATGTTATGACAGCTGGGAATGACAGTTGAATAATGTAGATGAAGTACAAAGTCATTTCTCATTTAACTGTTTGAGGCCAATAATTTTTACATCAAGATGTAAATTGCATTATAATTGTTCTAGTCCTACATGAAACCAAGAACACAATGGGGCACATGTATTATATAATAAGGATCACACAAATGTACATGATGCACCAATATGCTTTGTATTTATAAAGTCTCAGCTGGCTGTTTTTGTAGGATTTACTCCTGACGAATAGTGGCCTCAATGGTCCAATCTATAACTCCCTTGAGTCTCTTCAGGATCATGGTCAGCCCCCATGTGACATTTTATTCAGGGGGTGTTGATTTGAGCAAAGGAAACATCACATGGCCTGTGACGGTTTGGTCAGGAGGTGTTGCAGTCAGGAGATCAGTGAAAATCATATTCTGGGAATTGGAAGAGCTGAGGGAAAATACATGATCAAAATACAAAACATTAAATTACCCAGGTAATATACAGCAGCTGGGGATTACGTAAACAAGTTCAGCGCAATGAAACGGTGCATCCACATTATGGACAACATATCAGTAAGTGCTTAAATATTGTGTTCAGGGTTCAATAAGATACAGTGCCTTGAAAAAAGTATTCATACCCCTTGAACTTTTCCACTTTTTTTTAACGTTACACCCACAAACTTAAATGTATTTTCATGGGATTTTATGTAATAGCCCAATACATAGAAACATAGAATGTGTCGGCAGATAAGAACCATTTGGCCCATCTAGTCTGCCCAATATACTGAATACTATGGATAGCCCCTGGCCCTATCTTATATGAAGGATGGCCTTATGCCTATCCCATGCATGCTTAAACTCCTTCACTGTATTTGCAGCTACCACTTCTGCAGGAAGGCTATTCCATGCATCCACTACTCTCTCAGTAAAGTAATACTTCCTGATATTACTTTTAAACCTTTGCCCCGCTAATGTAAAACTATGTCCTCTTGTAGCAGTTTTTCTTCTTTTAAATATTCTCTCATACATGTTAAGGTCCTTTAATCTTTCCTGGTAAGTTTTATTCTGCTATCCATACAACTGCAATACAAAGTACCAAGTATATGTGAAGTGAAAAGAAAATGATATATGGTTTTCAAAATGTTTAAAAATAAACATTTGAAAAGTGTGGCATGTATTTGAATTCAGCCCCCTATAATCTGATACCCCCAAATAAATCTAGTGTCTATTAGCAGTCAACTAATTAGTAGAGTCTACCTGCATGCACTTTATTCTCAGTATAACTACAGCTTTTCTGTGAAGGCCTCAGAGGTTTGTTAGTAAACATCAAACAGCATCATGAAAACCATGAAAAAAAATCATGAAAACCAAGGAACACACCAGACAGGTCAGGGATAAAGTTGTGGAAAAGTGCAAAGCAGGGTTTGGTTTAAAAAAATCCCAAGCTGTGAACGTCTCACGGAGCACTGTTCAATCAATCATCTGAAAATGAAAGGAGTATGGCACAACTGCAAACTTACAAAGACATGGCCACCCACCTAAACTGACAGCCAAATCAAGGAGAGCACTAATTAGAGAAGCAGCCTAGAGGCCCATGGAAGAGCTGCAAAGATCTATAGCTCAGGTGGGAGAATCTGTCCACAGGACAACTATTAGTGGACTCCACAAACTCGCCTTAATAGAAGAGAGACATTTTGGAAAGCAAGCCAAAAAAATACTTGTTTGCAGTTTGCCACAAGCCATGTGGAAGAAGTTGCTCTGGTCAGATGAATGTCAGCCTCTAGATGTGCAAAGCTGGTAGAGACATACCCCAAAAGACTTGCTGTGGTAATTGCAGCAAAAGATGGTCCTACAAAGTATTGATGCAGGGGTCTGTATACAAATGCACGCCACACTTTCCAGATTTTTATATATTAATAATGTTGAAAAACATGTATCATTTTCTTTTCATTTCACACATACTGTACTTGCTACTTTGTGTTGGTCTATCACATGAACTACCAATAAAATAAATACTTTTTCAAGCCACTGTATATATTTTTAAATGCAGTTATTTTATGCAACATCATAACTAATATGAATATGGCAATACATCTTTAGACATGAATGCCATCCATCATATGGTGTCAAAGTGCACACAACCAATCCTAGAGCTCCATGTCAGAAATTAAAAAGGGCCCACCCCTTATTGAGAGCTGTGCCAAATGTAAACCTGATATCTCCCTCTCAATATGTGGCACTACTATGAAGTCTACTCAGCACACCCACTGTCTCGGTGTTATGTTTGACACTAATCTTTCCTTCACTTCCTATATTCAGTCGCTTGCCAGCTCATGGCACCTACATCTCAAAAACATCTCTAGAATCCAGAACTGCCATAGAAAAGAAATGGATGTTGCATTCATTGCAGTGGGGCTGCAGTGGATACAGTGCTCCTGTTCTCGACTAACATCCACCATAATCCAAACCTCTCACTCTTCAGGACTTCTCATGAGCTTCACCAGTTCACCCTTCATTCTTATTCATTCTTCTGAACCTGATCCATCATCAAACACTATCCACCATAACCAGTGGCGTCTCTAACTTTTGGGGGGACACACTGGGGGCCAGGACAAAAGTAGGGGGGGCAGCTATAGCAACGATACATTTACACAAGTATGCTTAGAAATGCTGTGATACTTTACCCAATACCTAAAACCGCAACAGGAAAGAAAGGTCCTGCTGTCTGTGGTTTAAAAAAAATATATAAAAAATCACTCAGATTTCAACATGTCCTAGCTGCCTGTGGATGACACTTTTATAGGGAGCGGGATCTGTGGATGACACTTCTATGGGGGGGATCTGTGCATGACACATACCGTATATAGCATCTTATGCTATATGTGTCATCCACAGATACACCCCATGACAGTGTCATCCCCATTTCCCCCTCCATAACAGTATCATCCACAGATCCCCCTCCCCGCCTCTCACAGGAGTGTACATTTGACATTTCTAAACTGTAATCCATATCCTGCAGTAACTTAAACTTTAAATAAGGATTAAGCGGCCGCTCATCTCTACTAGTACCTTAACCTTACACCACTCGGCTAGCTTCGGTAACAGGGCCAGGCTACAGTCTACAGGTACTGCCTGTTAGTTGTTACCGAGCGAGTGCCGATTTCTGCAGGTCAGAGCATACGGATTACAGTATAGAAGAAATGTACACTCCTGTGAGCGGTCCAGACCAGAGATTATTTTTCTGTCCGCCGCCACAGAACAAGGGTGCTTATAGAACTATGAAAACTTACAGTTACTTGGCTTGGCCCTTGGGGATCTCGGACACCACTTCCACACTTTGGCCGGGGGCTCGGCGGAGCTGATGTTCTGTTTCATCCTAATGATAAATATTTCATAATAAGGATTTGGAGAAGGGGCAGAGGGATAGCAGAGCAAGGAGAGGCTGGTGCTGCTACTAGGGGGTCCTACCATGGGGAGTAATAAAGCCCACCATAATGCCCCCCCCAGTAGAAATAATTCTCTTTATAATGTGACATTGCAAAAAATACCCCCTTGTAATGCCCCTAGTTGAGCTAATGTCCCCCATAATGTGCCAGTATAAAATACCCCTATATAGTGCCCCCAGTAAATGCCCCCATAGTGCTCCTCTCCCCCCTTCCTCCTAGTGCCCCCCATAATGTAACAGTATAAAATGCCCCATATATCGTGCCCCAGTAGATGCCCTCAGTGTCCCCCATAATTTGCAAGTATAAAATACCCCTTTTTAGTGCCCCCCGTAGATGACCCTATAACCCTATAGTACTCCTCTCCCACCTTCCCCATAGTACCCACCATGTGTCCCAGTATAAAATTCTACTGTACAGAGCCCCCCATATAAAATACCCCTTCTTTGTGGCCTCAGTAGATGCCCCTATAGTGCCCACCAATAATGTTCCAGTAATAAGTGCACCCATAACGTTGCCAGTAATAAGTGCCCCCATCATGTGCCAGTAACACCGAGCCCCCCAATGTGCCAGTAATAAGAGCCCCCTCAATGTTCCAGTAATAAGCCCCATCACGTGCCCAGTAAATAAGCCCCCATCACGTGCCAGTAATAAGCCCCCATCACGTGCAGTAATAAGCCCCCATCACGTGCCAGTAATAATCCCCCATCACGTGACAGTAATAAGCCCCCCATCATGTGACAGTAATAAGCCCCCCATCACGTGACAGTAATAAGCCCCCATCATGTGCCAGTAATAAGCCCCCCATCATGTTCCAGTAACTAAGCCCCCCATCATGTTCCAGTAATAAGCCCCCCATCATGTTCCAGTAATAAGCCCCCCATCACGTGCCAGTAATAAGCCCCCCATCATGTGCCAGTAATAAGCCCCCCCAATGTGCCAGTAACAAGAGCCCCCCTAATGTGCCTGTAAAACTATTGTAAAAAAAAAAAAAACACTTATACTTACCTCCATGTCGGCGATGCAATGCAGCCTCTTCTGGCCCTCAGTGTAAACTGTTCTAGTGACTCACTGTTCTTTTAACTCAAAGAATCGAATGAGTCTCTAACTAAGTCGGATCTTTAGTTGACTTATTCGATTCTTAGATTCCCTCCTGTACAGTGTGTGACTCAGAGCTGCTTGCCTGAGCTCTGATTGGTTGCAGGCCGAGGTGGGCGGGGAGGGGAGGGGCTGGCTTCCACTCTAGGATCAGATTAAACTCCTCCCTGCTGCCAGCGTCTCTGCTCTGCTACCTGACTGAGCTGTTCACACGGATCAGCTCAGTCAGGTGAATCGACTCATGAACCGGACATCACTAATCTCCCTGTGCCCAACTGCAGTGGCTCACTTTGGGGGCCATTTTAGTTGGGGGGGCACAGCATCATGTGGGGGGCCGTGGCCCCCTCTGGCCCCCCCCTGGCAACGCCTCTGACTATAACCCTGTGACAGAAGTACTGAGACATACGGACACCCCGGCGACAGTGAGTGGCAGGAGATCTGTGAGACTGGTTTATCTGACAGGTTTTCCTTGTCTATCAATAGGTGTCTGTGTTGTTTCTGGTAATGGCCACACCCCTTGCCTCCAGGTGCTGCTTATGTGGTCATTTAACCTTCCTTATTTATAGTTGCTTCTCCTACTATGCTGTGCAGTTTATAGCTTCTGTGCCTGTGGATTGCTTGTGGTTGGATCTCGGCTGAGTTCCAGGTGCTTCCATAGCCTCTATGAAGTTAAGTCTTTCCTTTCCCCTTTGTATTTTGTTTGGGTTCTGTGTGTTGCATTTCCCTTTTGTTTGTATTAGGCCTGAAGTAGACTCCTGTTTGTCCTTCCTTTTGGAGGAACAGGTAGTCTTGCCCCTACCATTAGTACCAGGGTCCTGTAGGGCTAGATAGGACTCTAGGTATTCTTGCGTATGAACTCACCAACCTTTGGGGTCTGTTCATACTGGTAGTCAGTCAGGATTTTAGCTAGGGTTTTCACTAGTTCCGTCTCCCTTCCCTAGTTCTGAGGGCTGATTCCCTGTTTCCCCTATTCCCTCCTATGCTTGGTGTGGTGTTTCATTCCCACACCGAAGCATGACAAACCCATGCTCTTAGAAGCATCACAAATATTAGCTGGTGACTGGGTCATACAGCTTTATATCTACTCCTCGATTTTTTTAAAGTTAGCTGGACCATTGTACAAAAGCTCTTCTTACCTTATGTGTCACCCCATCTCCTCATAGATTGGACTTTCATTCCTCTTGATTAAATTGTTAACTTGTTTGTTGCTATTTAATTTATAGCTCTGTACTTAAACCCCTGATTGTAAAGAGCTACAGAATATGTTGCAACAAAATAAATATTCTTCTTATTATTATTATTACTATACGGATACATTTTATAATACATATATACTGGGGCAGTTTACCTACAATAAACTTTCAACAAACTTTGCATTAATCAACAGTACACTGTGTGTACATGAGGAATATTGCTATTTCTGGTCATTATAGGACTTATATCTGGCATTTTTAGCAGTTTTTTCCTCTGCATGCAAGATCTTAAGTTTGTAGTTCTCCTATATCTGGTTGGTGAAGACTAGCCCCATCCACTACACACAGAAAGTAAATGGAAAGTCTTCAGACCCTTTCACTTTTTTTTATGTTACGGCTTTTACAGTCACCTTGGGTATGATGCCACAAGGTTTGAATTCCTGGATTTGGGGATTTTCTGCCATTCTTCTCTGAAGATCCTCTCAAGCTCTGTCAGTTTGGATGTGACCACTGGTGGACAGCCATTTTAGGCTGAGTCACTTAGAGACATTCACAGAGTTGTACCAAAGCCACTCCTGCTTTGGCATGGCTGTGTGTCAAGTGTCATTGTCTTGTTGGAAGGTAAACCTTCAATCTAGTCTGAGGTCTAGAGCACTCTGGATCAGATATTTATTACGAATATCTCTGTGATATTGCTCCATTTAATGTTCCTCAACTCTTCCTAGTCTCCCGGTCTCAGATGCTAAAAAACACCTCACAACATGATGCTACCACTACTATGCTTCACTGTGAGGATGGTATCGGGCTGTGTCTGGTTCTTCCACACAGCCTGATACTATCCTCACAGTGAAGCATAGTAGTGGTATCGGGCTGTGTCTGGTTCCTCCAGACATGAGGCTCAGAACTGAGGCCAGAAAGTTCAATCTTGATTTTATGAGACCAGAGAATCTTGTTTCTCAGAGTTTAAGAGTTGTTTTTTTTGCAAATTTTTATGTGTTTTACTGAAGAGAGACTTCTTTCTGGCTACTCTGCCATAAAGCCTAGATTGGTGGAATGCTGCAGTGATGGTTGACCTTTGTTGGGACGGACAGCTCTAGGAAAAGTTCTGGTTGTTTCAAACTTCTTTAATTTAAGAATTATGGAGGCTAGGCTTGGACTGGCCCATGGGGAAAAGGTGAATCCCACGGTGGGCCCCTGACATAGGTGTGCCCACAGCACAGCATCTCAATCAGCCTATGTCCATAAAAAACTGGGTATATTATTTTACACACTACCCAGTTTATTATTATAGATGCATCAGATGACTAAGATGACTTCTAGTTACAGAGACAGGCCAACCAGTATTGTCTTTCCTCTGGGCCCAAACATCTCAAAGTTGTTGGACCCCCATAATCAATCATCTTATTGCTGCATGCCAATGTGTGGACAGGTAGTTTTTTCTATATAGCTATACAGTAGGCCCCCCAGAATGAATTTTACTGATGAGCCACTGTGCTCTTGGGAACTTTCAGTGCAGCAGAAATGTGTGCTTCTTTTTTTTGTATTATTTTGTACTTTCCCAGTTCTGTGCCTCCACATTATCATGCCTCTGAGCTCTACAGGCAGTTATTTCCTCCTCATGGCTTGGTTTTTGCTCTGATATGCACTGTCATCTGTGAGTCCTTATATAGACAAGGGTGTATCTTACCAAATCATGTCCAGTCAACCTAATTTACCACAGGTGGACTCCAATCGAGGTATAGAAACATCTAAATGCAAACCAAAAGAAATGAGATGCCCTCAGAGCTAATTTTAAAGTGACATAGCAAAGGGTCTGAATATATATCTCCATGAAAAATGTTAGTTTTTCTTTTTTATTAAATTTGAATACATTTAGAAAATTCTGCTTCCACTCTTTCATTAAAGGCTCATGCACACAGCCTTTACCCTAAGTTCACACCTGAGCGTTTTACAGCGTGTTCAAACGCGCTGTAAAACGCTCAACACGTGAAAACCAATGCTTCCCTATGGCCCTGGTTCACACTTGAGCGTTTTACAGCGCGTTTGAACGCGCTGTAAAACGCCCGACGCATAAACAAGTTCTTGAGCTTTTTTTGGGGCGTTTGTCGCGCGTTTTGGCCATAGACTCATTGGACAACACTGCAGTCAATCACACAAACGCGCGTCAAACGCGCGTTTACTATTGCAAAAAACGCGCATAAAAACGCGCGACAAATACGCGCGTAAAACGCGCATCTCAGAAACGCTCAGGTGTGAACCCAGGGTAAGTGTTTTGCAGTCCACAAGTAGCGCCTCAGCAAAACATAGATCCTAGCCGAGTGCAAGCCACTTTCTATTTTTACATTTCTTTAGAAAGGTCCTATCCTAGATTTTTTTTTTTTTTTTTTACGGGGCAGCGGAACGGACGTGCAGATGCGGACGGCACACAGTGTGCTTTCGCCATTTTTTGCGGCCCTATTGAAATGAATGGGTCTGCGTCCTATCTGCACAAAAAGCGGATCAGATGCAGACAGAAACTTCTGCCATGTGCATGAGCCTTTAGGATGATTGGGAATACTCTTTTTTTTATTTTTTATTTTTTTATTTAGCACAAGGCTGCAATATAATAAATTGTGAAAAATGAAAGGGCCTAAAGCCTTTTCAAATGCACTGTATGACAGTGTACAAAAAGCTGTCTAGTTAAGTTTGAACAACTATATTTATATTATTCCAAAAGAGACACTAGAAAGTTTTTGCTTCATTTTTGCTCTCCTGTTAAGGCTGGTTTCACACGGGCGTTGCGGAAAAATGTGCGGGTGCGTTGCGGAAACACCCGCGATTTTTCCGCGCGAGTGCAAAACATTGTAATGCGTTTTGCACTCGCGTGAGAAAAATCGCGCATGTTTGGTACCCAAACCCGAACTTCTTCACAGAAGTTCGGGCTTGGGATTGATGTTCTGAAGATTGTATTATTTTCCCTTATAACATGGTTATAAGGGAAAATAATAGCATTCTGAATAAAGAATACTTAGTATAATAGCGCTGGAAGGGTTAAAAAAAATAAAAAAGTTAACTCACCTTATCCCCATGATCGTGTAGATCCCGGTCTGTTCTTTAGCTGTGGGCTGAATGACCTTTGGTGATGTCAGATCACATGCTCCAATCACATGGTCCATCACCATGGTGATGGAGCATGTGATCTGACATCACCACAGGTCCTTTAGCCACAGCTAAAGAACAGACCGACCGGGAACTAGGCGATCATGGGGATAAGGTGAGTTAACTTTTTTTTATTTTTTTTAACCCTCCCAGCACTATTATACTAAGCATTCTGTAGCCAGAATGCTATTATTTTCCCTTATAACCATGTTATAAGGGAAAATAATACAGTGAATAGACTGTCACCTAGAAGAACCCATGCGTGGAAATCGCACCGCATCCGCACTTGCTTGCGGATGCTTGCGATTTTCACGCAACCCCATTCATTTCTATGGGGCCTGCGTTACGTGAAAAACGCTGAATATAGAACATGCTGCGATTTTCACGCAACGCATAAGTGATGCGTGAAAATCACCGCTCATGTGAACAGCCCCATAGAAATGAATGGGTCAGGATTCAGTGCGGGTGCAATGCGTTCAACTCACGCATCGCACCCGCGCGGAAATCTCGCCCGTGTGAAAGGGGCCTAATACTTGCATTCTGTGACACTTGTGATACTTTCCCTGCATGTTGGAAGGCCCGATAAACTTTAGGCTGCTAAACTGGTAAAGCCAAGGTCTACTACAAGTATTTATGTGTGAATCAATGTGAAGCAAAATCTTTGAAGCACTCTTTAAAAAAAAAAAAAATCTTTATTTATCAAGTGCAGAAAATACAGATAAACAAGAAGCAAGTTTTGTTTTTAGTAAGAGAAAGTAGATATCGCAGATATCTGTTTCATAGACGCATGTAGAATAGTAGCCAATAAAGTTAAATTTTATTATGACATAAAACAACATACAAACATAAATGTAGAGACCATACAGTGTGCCTCAAGGGGCAGTCCACAATAAATCCACCACTAGCAGATATTAGATCGTTTGATCCCCTCAATCACAGTGAGGATGTTGTGAGTGCAGGGTCTAGATCAGCATATATTATTACTCCTGATGAAGCATTAGCGAAACGTACGTTAAGGAGTACGCCAGATAGAGACAGCCCACACGCACACCACTGAATATCGGGTAAGTGAGTAATTCAGATCGGTCCGATATATTCACTATGACAATGTATGATTAACTAAATTGTTTGGATGGTTAGGATCAGAATATATGGATGCTATTTACACCCGATATTCATTTATGCTTGATTCGCCTCACAATTGAGATAGTTGTGCTATTATGGCTAGATACAGCTTTGAATAATATATGCTGATCTAGACCCTGCACTCACAACATCCTCACTGTGATTGAGGGGATCAAACGATCTAATATCTGCTAGTGGTGGATTTATTGTGGACTGCCCCTTGAGGCACGCTGTATGGTCTCTACATTTATGTTTGTATGTTGTTTTATGTCATAATAAAATTTAACTTTATTGGGTAATATTTTGTACCGATTCTCTTTTTGTTGATATGCATATTAAGGAGGTACACCCTTGCTAACACAAGGCTGTTTTGAACCAGTTGAAGAGCATGTAGAATAGTGCAAGATGCCACTTATAGTATGATAAATTAAATCAACATCGGTCTTATAGGATGTTTATCTAGATGAGTAGGTAGATCCTAATCGGTTAAGCCACAATGCTTTAAATATCTCCTTCCAAATAACATTGAAAGCTATAGAATGTATCCACAACTAACAGCATTAGAGGGGGGGGGGGACAAAATGTAGGGTGGGGGGGGGTAAGAGAGGTAGAGTAATATAGGGCATAAAATCATGTCAGCAAGGTCTGGTATTCTGGAGTACTTTGGAACATGAACCATGGGGTCTAAGCAGTGTTGAACCCAACAAGGGAGTTTTTCAGAGTGGCCGTTAGCTCCTCCATTCTCTGGATATCTTCAACTTTGTGTATCCAGAGGTCCATAGACGGCGGGTTGGGCGATTTCCATCTATCCACCAAATGGCGGACTATTGACTTATTAAGCAAACGGTTAGGTAGGTCTGAGTGTCGCAACAAGAAGAAGCCCGGATCGTTTGGGATGAAAAATGAAAAGGTAGAAACCAAAGTCTTATGTACCGACTCCCAGAACTGTCTAGGTTTGTTATAGTGCCAGAAAATATGAATTAGAGATCCTTGTGCTGAGTCACAATGCCAACATAGCAAGGTGGTAGGAAGAAACATTTTATGAAGACGAGTCTGGACATATTACCATCTAGACAACAATTTATAAGCTGCTTTCTGGAATTTGCTAGCGATCGATAACCTATGTGTGTAATGGTATATTTTGGGCCATTGGTCAGAGGGGATATCCACTCCTAAGTCGGCCATCCAATTATTCACGAATGAGGGGCGGAAACCCGGGTTTGGAACCAGTGACTCCTTATGAATTTCGGAAAGGGAGTGTCGGTATATACCTGTGCCTATGCATGCTTTTTCAAAAGGTGTGAGGGATCTATCAAAGTCCGGAGTTGAAGAAATAGAGGAAATAAAATGTGAGAGTTGTCTGACCCTCCATGAACCCAAAGAGCATGGTTCATCTTTGAAGCACTCTTATTTATCTACTATGCTTCCAATCAGTCATTTGACATTTATTTATGGTATTTCTATAATAGTTGCTGTCAAAGATATAATGCATTCATTAAAGCATAAAACACTAGTTCCTGAATTTTCTTATTACTGCTTTAACAAGGGTATGCCTGAAAAGCCGACGCAAGGAAGCAATGCCATCTTTAGAGTTCTTTGAATGCAAACATAGTACCGTAGAAATAAAACAACATCCCACACACATTCAGTAATACCGTGATCTGTGTATCATTACTGCTCTGTTTATGATGTTCCTCATAATGCTTAAAGTCCTTCTGAATATGGTTCTCTGTTTCAGCAGATGTTGGTAATGTTCTTGATATGAAAGTAAAATGTGTCTAGAACTGTGGTTATATTTCCCTTACCATAAAAGGTCTAGGCTAGTATCTTATGAAAAGCGTTATGTCAATGTACAAGTCTGCATTAGGACTCAACCCTTTAGCATCCATCTGGCGTTTTACTGTGACACTGTTGTCTGGCTGTTTAGCTAGCTAGCCATAAAAAAGGCTATAACAATACAGACGATGCAAGCATTGTAAGCAGCATGTGCCGAAGAAGCTGCAAAAATTGTTAAAGTATCAAAATCAGATCTTGTATGGATAATAAACAGAAATACAGTATATGGAAAGGGGTTATCTGGTTCTTTAAAGAGGTTACCACTAGAATGGGGGTTTAAACATGAAGACTGACACTCAATTCGTATAGGACTGTTGGAGATATCTGAGTATAGCACTGCACTCCCCAGAAATTATTAGAGCAGCAGTGGCCATTTGCCATATGCCACTCCATTCATTTAGGGGAACTGGACACTCGTTCTTCGGCCTTGTGCACACAACAGTTGTTTTTCTCGGCCTCTGTTCCGTTTAGTTTTTTTTTGCAGATAGGATGGGGACCCATTCATTTCAATGGGTCAGCCCAAAAAATGCTGATAGTTCATCTGTTTGTGTTCTGCGTCCGTTGTCCGTGTTTCCCTTCAGCAAAAAAAATAGTGCATGTCCTACTTTTTTCACATTTGCGGACAAGGATAGGCATTTATTACAGGGATCTGTGGAAAAAAACGGATCCTCCCCAAAAAACGGATGCCGCATCAGTTTTTTGGGGCAGACACACAGTTTGCGGACGCAAAAAAACAACTGTCGTATGCATGAGGCCTTCTGTGGATAAAAGATGATTTAAGAACTTGGAGCCATTAAGCAAAATTAGGTATATCACAGACATTGAGAATGTGCTGTAACTTATTTTCTTTATCAAATTCATATCAACATAAATGTTTTAATAACTTAAAACGAAGTTATTTCACATTGTTTCCTCCATTATGTAGTTTATTTAACCCCTTCACGCCCGATGACGTACATGTACGTCAGATTTGTGTTTAAAGATGGCGCCTGCTCCTGCCTGCTGCTTCTTATAGCAGACACCCACGACTAATGTCCGCAACAATCATTAATGCAGTAATTTAACCCCTCAGATGCCGTGGTCAATCCTGAAAACCGAAAGCTTTTGTTTTCGGTTGTGCTCCGGCTCCCCCGTGTGGCGATCAGAGGAGCCGGAGCGTGTATGCAGCAGCCCCTGTCTTTATGAATGGCAGGAGGCTGCTGCATAGTATTTCCTATGGAGCCTTTGCCTGCAATAGGGCTCCATAGGAAAGTAGTGAAATCATCATAGATTCCAATGCAAGTGCATTGGAGTCTATTATAATAGTAATCAGATGAAAGTGTAAAAAAAAAAAAAAATTTAAAAAAAGAAACATTTTTAAAACATAAAAATTCAAATCACAACCCTTTTCCCAAAATAAAAAAAGAACTAAAAAAATAAAATAAAATACACATAATGGGTGCTGCAATGTGCGAAAAAATGCCCATAGTATAAAAATATATTCTCCATACGGCAAACAGAAAAACGGAAAAAAGCGTTTAAATGGCCGATTCGCCATTCTTGGTCACTTTATTTTCTACAAAGAAATGTAATAAAAAGTGATCAAAAAGTCATACACACAATTTTATTAATGAAAAGTTTAGATCGCCCTGCAAAAAATGAGCCCCCACACAGCTCCATGCACATAATTACAAAAAAGTTATAGGCGTCAAAATATGGCGACAAAAATAAAACTGATATTTTTTCCCACTTTTTAATTTTTTTATCACTATCAAAACGCAAAAACTATACATATAAGGCATCACTAGATTTGTACTGACTTCTAGAATAAAAATAATTGGTCAGTTTTATCGCACATCGAACGTCGTAAATTAAAAACCCGTAAAACTGTGGTGGAATTGCTTTTCTTTTGCACTTTCACCCCATTTGGAATTTTTTTCCTGCTTCCCACTACATCCATATGCAATAATAAATGGTGGCGTTGGAAAGTACTACTTGTCCAGTAAAAAACAAGCTCTCATATGTCTATGTGAATAGACAAATAAATAAAGTTATGGCTCTGGGAAGGCAGGGTGTGAAAAACAAAAACACAAAAAACTAACAAAAAAAACATCCGGGTTAAAACATTTTTACTTTGACCTTAGAAACTGTCAGCAGTTTTGTGCCATTCAGCTATCATACTGTATGACCAAAACTTAGCTCTAGCAGTTTTTCTATAGCAACTGGAAACCAGCCAAATTCTGATTGTAGACATAAATGGAGGATAAATCATAATTTAGCTTAAAATTTGTCAAGAAAGTAAAGTATTTGCCAAGTTATTCCATAATTATTTACATAGGTTTCACACCTTAACCCCTCTCCTGATGAGCTGATTTTCCGTTTTTGCGTTTTCGCTTTTTTGCTCCCTGTCTTCCCAGAACCATAACTTTTTTTTAATTTTTCTGTTCACATAGCTGCTTGTTTATTTGCAGTACCTGTTGTACTTTTTAATACCACCATTTAATATTGCACAGGATGTAGTGGGGGAAAAATTCCAAATGGGAAATTCTGCCACATTTTTTTTTTCTTATTTTTTTTCTTATTATTATTTTGGGGAAAGGGGGGTGATTTGAATTTTTATATTTTTTATTTTTTTATTTTTTAAAACATATTTATTGTTTTATAGTTCCCAATCATTGGATTGCTTCTCTCATAGACCCCCATACATAAGCATTTGAGTCTATGATGATTTTACTGTGTTTCTATGGAGCCCTGCTACGGGCAGGGGCTCCATAGAAACTACTATGCAGCAACCTACTGTCATAGAGAATCTGCTGCATACACCCTCCGACTACTCTGATCTCCGCACAGGGGAGCCGTATAGGGAGAGGCATTACCAGTAGAAAGAGGGAGGTGCTCAGAGCACTAGTGAGACCTCATTTGGAGTATTGTGCTCAGTTCTGGAGACCATATCTCCAGAAGGATATTGATACTTTGGAGAGAGTTCAGAGAAGAGCTACTAAACTAGTACATGGATTGCAGGATAAAACTTACCAGGAAAGATTAAAGGACCTTAACATGTATAGCTTGGAAGAAAGACGATACAGAGGGGATATGATAGAAGCTTTTAAATACATAAAGGGAATCGGCAAGGTAAAAGAGGAGAGAATATTTAAAAGAAGAAAAACTGCTACAAGAGGACATAGTTTTAAATTAGAGGGGCAAAGGTTTAAAAGTAATATCAGGAAGTATTACTTTAATGAGAGAGTAGTGGATGCATGGAATAGCCTTCCTGCATAAGTGGTAGCTGCAAATAGAGTGAAGGAGTTTAAACATGCATGGGATAGGCATAAGGCCATCTATGAGCCGAAGCATACCCGGAAGCGCACATTTCTGGTATTTCATGCACTCAGATGCCATGGTCAGGTTTGACCATGGCATCTGAGAGGTTAAATTTCTCCTGTGTATCCCCCACACTCTGGAACTCGCTACCCCAACATATCAGACTCTCACCGACAGTGGAATCCTTCAAAAGAAATCTAAAAGCCCACCTCTTCAGACAAGCCTACAACCAGTGACTCTCTATACCTCTATACCACCATGACCAGCTTCACCCTCACCTACTGTGTCCTTCTCCCATATTATGTAGATCATCAGCCCTCATGGGCAGGGCCCTCTCTCCTTCTGTAACAGTTTGTAACTCGTCTTGTTTATGCTTAGTGCAACTGTCTGTATTATGTATGTATACCTCTTCTCATATGTACAGCGCTATGGAATGAATGGTGCTTTAATAATAAATAATAATAATAATTATAATAATAATGATAATAATTAGCTGCTGGTGCCTGAAATATGTAACAGCAGGCACCTAGTTGCTATGGCGTGAAGTGAAGGAGAACACACAGCCCATGTGCAACATAATCTCCATACACTACCATGGGACTTCCAAAAATAGCCAAGCAAGTCCCATAGTGAATGGAGAGCAGGCTGGCCAAGAGAGGTCACCCGCCATTTACCACTATGGGATTTCCAAAAATAGCCGAGCACTAAAGTTGCCAATTTCCATATTGGTGAATGGAGGATAGCTGTGTATGTGTGACTGCTGTCCCACACCTAACTGACACCTTGACACCTAGCCAGGGGCATTGCTATGCTAAAACATTCGGGGCCTGGGCCCCTGATGTTTTGTCCCAGGCCCCGAATGTACTGCCTGCCAGGCAGATACAACTGTATTGCCGTTCTCAGGACGGCAATACAATTGAATATAATGCACTGCAAGATCTAAAGGACCTGTGATGACATCTCAGGTCACATGATCAGTGCAGAAGGCAGGGGTTGAGAAGGACCTGTGATGATGTCACCCTCATGCGAGGGAGTGATTTACATGGGACTGTATGTTGGATAAGGCTAGGGAGGGGGTAATATTATTTACATGGGACCATATATTGATGGTGGCCGGGCGAGGAAGTGATGTTATTTACATGGGAATGTATATTGATGGTGGCTGGGGGAGGAAGTGATGTTATTTACATGGGACTGTATGTTGAAGGTGGCTGTGGGAGGGAGTGATGTTATTTACATGGAACTGTATATTGATGGCAGATGTGGGAGGGAGTGATGTTTACATGGGACTGTATGCTGATGGTGGCTGTGGGAGGGACTGATGTTATTTTCATGGGACTGTATGTTGGAGGAGGCTGGGGAGGGGGCAATTTTATTTACATGAAGCTGTATGTTGGAGGAGGCTAGAGAGGGGATGCTGTTATTTACATGGGACTGTATATTGGAGGGGTCTGGAGAGATGGTGTGATGTTATTTACACGGGACTGTATGTTGATGGTGGCTGGAGAGGGGGTGGTGTTATTTACATTGGACTCTATGGCGGAGGGAGGGAAATAGTGTTATTTGGATGGGACTGTATGGTGGAGGGACTGAGAAATTATAATTTGTGAGGACACTAAGAGGAGGAATATAACTACAGGGGGCACTGCATGGGAGAGCATTATAACAGGAGGGGCAATATAAATACTGGGGGCACTGTGGGGGGGCATTTTAAATCCAGAGGACATTAGGCGTTCTTATTACTACTGGGGGCTCTGAAGGAGTGACTTATAGATCCGCCTTATTACTACTAAGGGGTCTGTGAGGGCATTATTAATACTGGAGGGCTACTAATACTTGATACTCTTGGGGAGTATTATCACTGTTGGGTGCACTGTAGAGGGCAGTATTACTAATGAGGACACTCTAGAAGGGAATCACTATTGCTGGGACTATGAGGAGCACTATTACTATGAGGGCACTCATTGTTCTTCAGGATAGTATTTGGGGGTATTGAGGAGCACAGCGAGCAGCAGGATAACACTATGGGGAACCCCAGGTTGGGGGGTGGAGAAGATGATGACAGAGAAGTCGACGGAGAGGGTCGACTTAGGCTACTTTCACACTAGAGGTAGGGTGTTCTTGTTCCGTGCTACCTCTAGTGCACCGTACAGCCAGAAGTCCGCTCCCTGGCTCCATTCACTATAATGGGGTGGGCCAGCCACAGTACAGCAAACATGCCGAAAGGTGGGCTGAAAAATACTACAGTATGCTGCAGTTTTATTTCAGCCGCCTCTCAGCATGTTTGCCGTGCTGCAGCCGGACCTCTGGCCCGCCCCATTATAGTAAAAGGGGCCGTAGCGGACATCCGGCGGCACGGTGCACTAGCGATAGCACTGATCCTGCAGGCTGTTCCCCGTATTCATTGGGGCTTGGGCCCGTATCCTTTGAGACCCTAGCAATGCCCCTGCACCTAGAAATAAGCCACAAATGGTGAGATGGAAAATCCCCTTAAGAATGTGGCGTATTGTTTTTCTTAAAACATAAGAAGAAATCGTGATAGGTGATAATTTTCATGGGGTAGCCTATGGAATAACCCCATTAAAGTTCACCCTGAGAAAATTTTCTACAAACCCCCAGAATGGCTGGTCCCGTAGTGGTAATCATATTTACCTAATCCCGGCCACTGGGTTTCAGCTCCATCACTGCCCCGCTGCCTCAGCAGGACTCACTTATCCCTGCATCAACATCTAGTTTGATGTAGGGTGATGGCTGGTCTCAATAGTGACATGTCACCCATGCGAAACATGACCCAGTGAAGTGACTCCTCAACATTAAATTTGCAGCACCAAGAAGGAAAGTCATGGAATTATGGAAATCACAGAGTAGATAGACATGTTAATGAAATGCCAATAATTAATTGACCACGGCACCTGAGGGTTTAAATGTCTCTGATCAGTTTCTGAGCGGACACCATTTTTTAAAGATGAACTTCCACCGTACATTAAAAGTATAGACCCAGAATAAATGCTATGCTAAATGCTCTTGGGCATGCAAATAATCAAGATCCACTGCTGGCAGCTTTCTTTTGGAATTGCCAACTTATAACTAGAGATGTCGCAAACATAAAATTTTCCGTTCGCGAACGTCGAACGCGAATTTTCGCAAATGTTCGTGAACGGGCAAACCGGGCGAACCGCCATTGACTTCAATGGGCAGGCGAATTTTAAAACCCACAGGGACTCTTTCTGGCCACAATAGTGATGGAAAAGTTGTTTCAAGGGGACTAACACCTGGGGCCAGATTTATCATTACTCTGAGAGCTCACTCCTTTTTCACATATGGCTAAAGTCAGTTTTAGCCAAGTCAGATTTATGATCGGCCCTTTAAGACTGTAATAAATGTGGTTTGACGGTAGCAGTTTATCCATCAGTAAGCAGCTTTACAAAAGTCGCACGTTTTTATGAAAAGTCGCACGTTTTTATGAAAAAGTTGCATGTTCTATTAAAAAGTCTCATAAGATAAGCATGGTCCTCACTGGAGTGAAATTTGCGACTTTTTTGCGACTTTTTTAAATAGTCCCAATAGTAAATCTGTCTAGAGATTCATTTACATAAGAAAACACGCCCACTTTCAGAAAACTGGCGAGCATAGTGCAAAGCAGAAAAAAGTCGCACATTTGTGTGCAGTTTTAGCGTTTGGTACTTTTTTTGGGACTTTTTCACTCCATTATTCTGACCTGAGCTAATGATAAATCTGGCCCCTGGACTGTGGCATGCCGGAGGGGGATCCATGGCAAAACTCCCATGGAAAATTACGTAGTTGACGCAGAGTCGGGTTTTAATCCATAAAGGGCATAAATCACCTAACATTCCTAAATTGTTTGGAATAACGTGCTTTAAAACATCAGGTAACGTGCTTTAAAACATTGGCATGCTGTCTGGCTGACTACGGGTGCCGATACATGCTGTCTGACTGTGCCACTAGCTCCTTGCGACGACCTCCCCCTGCTTTCAACTCGTCTCCTCCTCCTCTCTGTCTCCCCATCTGAACTTTCCCCCTGTTCTTCTTCTTCTCTTCGAGCGGGCACCCACGTGACATCCACGGACACGTCATCATCATCAACCGCTTCACTTGTATATGACAACTCAGCAAAGGAAGCAGCAGTGGGTACAACATCATCATCATCACACCGTATGTCCATGTGTGTAATGCTGCCTGTCTGAGACATATCCCTGTTATCTACATCCTCTGGCAATAATGGTTGCGCATCTCTAATTTCTTCCAACTGATGTGTAAATAACTCCTCTGACAGATTAAGCGATGCGGATGTGGTGCTAGTGTTGGTGGTGGCGGCAGGAGGGCGAGTGGTAACTTGAGAGGTGCCCGAAGCTGAGATGGAGGAGGATGCTGCGTCAAGGTTCCGAGCGGAAGCTGTAGAAGATTGGGTGTCCTGTGTTAGCCAGTCAACTATGGCCTCTGAACACTGGGCATTAGTCTAGGGCCAAAGGGAATCACAGCAACACGACCACGACGGCCCCTGCGGGGTGGCCTGCCTCTGCCTGTCATTTTTTTTTAGATTAGTTAAGTTGTACTATGCGTGCAAGCTACTGTGACACAAGATATGAGTTGCGCTGAAGTGACACTATGCACTGCACTGGGCCTTAAACACACAAACACGTGTGCAACTGACTGCTATTTATTCAGTCAAAATAGTTTTTTTCTTTAAATGGAATCGAATGTGACACCAGATATGAATGGCGCTGAAGTGACACTATGTACTGCACTGGGCCTTAAACACACAAACACGTGTGTAACTGACTGCTAGTTATTCAGTCACAATTGTTGTTTTTCTTTAAATGGAATCTTATTTGACACCAGATATGAATGGCGCTGAAGTGACACTATGCACTGGCACTGGGCCTTAAACACACAAACACGTGTGTGCAACTGACTGCTAGTTACTTACAGTCAAAATTGTTGTTTTTCTTTAAATGTAATCGAATGTGACACCAGATATGAGTTGCGCTGGTGACACTATGCACTTGCAGGGCTGTGAGCCTGACACACACGCTGGCAGGCAGGCAACTGCAATTTGATTACACAGGAAAAAAAATAAAAAGCAGACTGATGTTCTAGCCCTAAAAAGAGCTTTTTGGGGGTGCTGTCCTTACAGCAGAGATCAGATGAGTCCTTCAGGACTGCAGTGGACACTGAATACACTTGCCTAGCTATCGATTTCCCTATTAAATCAGCAGCAGCTACACTGTCCCTCCTCTCACTAAGAATGCAGCTTCCGAATAAATCTAAAATGGATGCTGTCCAGGAGGTGGGAGGGTCTGGGAGGGAGGGTCTGCTGCTGATTGGCTGGAATGTGTCTGCTGACTGTGAGGTACAGGGTCAAAGTTTATTCAATGATGATGTATAGGGGGCAGACCGAACATCGCATATGATCGCCTGCTTCGGCAAACGAGAACAAGCTATGTTCGCCGGGAACTGTTCGCCGCCGAATAGTTCGGGACATCTCTACTTATGACATCATAGATGTGCTCAATGGGAGACAAGTCCAGAGACTTTGCAGGCCATTATAGCATGTTCAGGCTATGTAGGCTGAAAAACATTTCCTGGGACACTTTGGAGAAATGGCCGTACTACTGGTTTCCCAACCAAATCAATGTGACACCGAGCTGATAGTGTACCTAAAAAGAAGACTGGGGGGTCTGGCTACTGTACATTGTGCCCATCCAATCTCTGACTATCACTGCAATAGTGGCACTAATCACTGAAGAGGATACACCTTCATTCCAGCCTTCATTGCCATCTTGCTGTGCACCATGATAGCCTTTCAGAGCAGTGGTGTGAGGTCAGTGGAACACCTGGAGCTGGACATCTGGCTTATAGCCCAATGTCGTAAAAAAGCCTTCTGATGATTTATTTAGATACTTTTGCTGTCCTAGCCTTGGTATGTGATGTCTAATTTCACTTGCAGTAAAGCATGGATCACTACATGCTGTTCTTCTAATTATTTTAATCAGAAAATTCATCTGTGCCGAGGTTCACCTCTGTGTACCTCTTGCTGTCTTTCCAGTTTGTTATTGTTCTCCCAAACACTGGAACATGTACTGATATCCTGGCTTAGGCACGTAGTGATCTGCCAGAGTGATAAACCAAGGTCTCTCAGTTCAAGGATTCTGTCCTTCTCAGTTTGTAACAAGTGGTGATAACTGGCACATCGACGAACAGGAGGCATCAGACAAGCATCCCACACAACTTGATTGGATTTTTGAGATTTCATATGGCTAAAAAACTTTGCTTTCAATCTGATTTTTATGCCCTTCCCACAAGCCACAGATTGGAGCTAGGTTCTTGAATATTTGACCATTTGCAGATCTTAGAAATATCTGCTCCTTCCTCGATTTTCATAACTTCACGGCTTGTCCTTCTTGGTGTTAAGAAGTGTACATCCGCATGGAGTTTATATGTTCTCCCAGTACTTTATGTGGGTTTACTCCGGGTACTCCAGTTTCCTTCCATAGTCCAAAGATATACAGGGTGGGCCATTTATATGGATACACCTTAATAAAATGGGAATGGTTGGTGATATTAACTTCCTGTTTGTGGCACATTAGTATATGTGAGGGGGGAAACTTTCGAAGATGGGTGGTGACCATGGCGGCCATTTTGAAGTCGGACATTTTGAATCCAACTTTTGTTTTTTCAATAGGAAGAGGGTCATGTGACACATCAAACTTATTGGGAATTTCACAAGAAAAACAATTTATTCTTTCATGAGTTATTTACAAGTTTCTGACAACTTATAAAATGTGTTCAATGTGCTGCCCATTGTGTTGGATTGTCAATGCAACCCTCTTCTCCCACTCTTCACACACTGATAGCAACACCACAGGAGAAATGCTAGCACAGGCTTCCAGTATCCGTAGTTTCAGGTTCTGCACATCTCGTATCTTCACAGCATAGACAATTGCCTTCAGATGACCCCAAAGATAAAAGTTTAAGGGGGTCAGATCGGGAGACCTTGGGGGCCATTCAACTGGCCCACGACGACCAATCCACTTTCCAGGAAACTGTTCCTCTAGGAATGCTCGGACCTGACACCCATAATGTGGTGGTGCACCATCTTGCTGGAAAAACTCAGGGAACGTGCCAGCTTCAGTGCATAAAGAGGGAAACACAGCATCATGTAGCAATTTTGCATATCCAGTGGCCTTGAGGTTTCCATTGATGAAGAATGGCTCCACTATCTTTGTACCCCATATAACACACCATACCATCAATTTTTTGGTTCCAACAGTCTTGGAGGGATCTATCCAATGTGGGTTAGTGTCAGACCAATAGCGGTGGTTTTGTTTGTTAACTTCACCATTCACATAAAAGTTTGCCTCATCACTGAACAAAATCTTCTGCGTAAACTGAGGGTCTTGTTCCAATTTTTGTTTTGCCCATTCTGCAAATTCAGTGCGCCGAACTGGGTCATCCTCGTTGAGATGCTGCAGTAGCTGGAGTTTGTAAGGGTGCCATTTGTGAGTAGCTAATATCCCAAAGGGATGTTCGACTAATGCCACTCTCCAGTGACATGCGGCGAGTGCTACACTGTGGGCTCTTGCTGAATGAAGCTAGGACAGCCACTGATGTTTCTTCATTAGTGACAGATTTCATGCGTCCACATTTTGGCAAATCCTACACTGAACCAGTTTCACGAAACTTAGCAAGCAGTTTGCTAACTGTAGCATGGGAGATGGGTGGTCTCGTAGGCTGTCTCGCATTGAAATCTGCTGCAATGACCCGGTTACTGCGTTCACCAGACATCAACACAATTTCTATCCGCTCTGCACATGTTAACCTTGGCGATATGTCAATGGCTGTAAACAAAGAGAAACTTGTAAATAACTCATGAAAGAATAAAGTTACGTTAAAACCAAGCACACCATTGTTTTTCTTGTGAAATTCCCAATAAGTTTGATGTGTCACATGACCCTCTTCCTATTGAAAAAACAAAATTTGGATTCAAAATGGCCGACTTCAAAATGGCCGCCATGGTCACCACCCATCTTGAAAAGTTTCCCCCTCACATATACTAATGTGCCACAAACAGGAAGTTAATATCACCAACCATTCCCATTTTATTAAGGTGTATCCATATAAATGGCCCACCCTGTACAGATAGGGAACTTCAATTTTGAGTTCCAATGTAAAGCGCTACGGAATAATGAAATTAAATAAAATGATATATACTGCAAATGTACATGTATACATTTAAAATTCATGTATGTCGTAAGGGATCGTCTCTTTTCAGGGGGGTCACACTCACAGATATCTCACCAGACAACGGATTTTCATGTCCAAACTGTGCATTTATTTTGACAGTCTTCTTATAAAGGATAGTCCAGTTATACATCACTGGGTGGGATGAGGTTCCCGCACCGCCAACACTTAAAACACAAATAAACTCCTGCCCGTCTAGGCGCTACCTAAACAAAATACGTCCCTAACTCACTCATAGAGCTCAGTTCACACATGGACAACATATGCGGCTTTCCTCAGCCAACATCAATACTGCAGCCTCCAGGCTGTGGCAACTCCAGTACCTTTTGGGGGAGTGTGACCCAGTAGTCCTCCAGACACTGGGCATGCAACCCTCGTTCTCTAGGTGTCGCTAGATCCTCCAAACCTCAGGCTATTCAAAGCCTTGTGGCCCCTCAGTCCTCCTGACTGAGGCCACACACAGAGCCTCTCAGAACCTTCACAAAACTGTCTCGCTCTCCCTTCCCAGACTGACCTACTCTGAGGCGCTTTATGCCAGCCTGATTACAGCAGGCCTCACCTGCGATCACCTCAGGTAGAAAGGAAAACACGTACTGGAAGGGTGTGGACTGGGAGCTCCCTCTACCAAGCCTAGCCACCAGTCCAAGTAAAATCCAGCCCAGAAATGTATACAGAAATGTCTCCGCAAACTATGCTTTGCTGAGACTACTGCCACTCTCTGGATTTTATCTGTCTCACCCATCTGAGGTACCTGAAGTGGGACAACACACCTTCCAGCACTGTTCACATTTCCACAATGTTTACCCATTCCCCATTACAAAATCCTATACATAGCCTTGGTTAAAACATCTAAATTTACTACTTTTTAAGAATACACTTTTGAAGTGCAGCTTTACTTTTGTGCAGACATTTATAATCTTCCACAGATAAGGTCTATGTAGAAAAGGTCTTTCCTTATCGTGCACTGATTTGGAATAACAAGATGTTTTCTCTTTTATCAGTGTCTACAGCTACATTTAGATTTCTACTGGTTCCCTTGTTACCAGAGAACAGTGCATTTGGGAGCTCAGCTGACAGCTACACTAACCTGTCATAGTACATGCGATGTGGAGATGAAGAAGAAACTATAATTTTTCTAAGAATTCTAAACTTTGTAGAATTTTGAAAAGAGCCATGGATAAAGAAAAATATTAAGTAAGTGCACAACCTGTAAAGCAAAGTGTTAACAAACTTTTTAGATTTTGTAGATTTAAACTGATACAACATTAGAACTGGATTAATTCTTTAACAGCTCAAACAGTGTCGGACCTCCACAGATCAGCTATTGATGACTTATCCCAAGGAGAGGTCATTAATAGAAACAGGACAACCCTTTTAATAATAAGAGAATTTTAGAAAAAAACACATGCATCCTCTTGCAATGCCAGTCATCCATATCGGCCAGCATCTCCTTTTTCCTGAGTACTCATGTGTTCCCTTGCTTCACCCAATAGATGAACAAACTTCTTGAAATTATTTTAGTGTTTGATTTGCTATTTTTTTTTTTTAAAACAATTTGATTAGTGACCAAATTGATTCTCCCCAAACAAAAGTGCTCTAATTGGCGGGAAAATCGGTATACAACACTCTGAGTACCTAGTACTCAGATTATTTATATCTTTTATTTTTTTTATCATTATTATTTTTTCACAAATGTTTGTGAAGTCTGTAAACTGTGCAACTTCTGTCTATTGTTCCAATCTGTCTGCCCAGTAGTCAATGGGGTCAGGGGTAAATAGTATATGTGCCAGGGAAAGGCCACAGTCATTTAGAAAGTTAGACAAATGTAACCTTTTTTTTTTTTTAAATGGACAGCTGGGTAGAAGTGTGAATATTATACAGCAGAATAAAGTTTTGGTTAAGGTGCGGAACTGCAACATTTTGAAAAAATGTTGGGAAGAATTGCAAAGGCTCTACTGACTTGTAAAACACGGCTAGGTGCTCTCTCCAAATAAGGCAGTACCAATTGCCAAAATGTTTGATAAGGTATAATATGTAAAAGATGGAGGGCACTCAGATGTCTGTATACATAGAGAGAGAAAACAATTAGAATAAGGTATATCTCTTTTCTTTATTACTTCTAAAGTTATACCTTTCTGTAGAAATATCAATATATCAATAGGTTAGTATTCTTCAAGGATAGTAGGACATAGAGGAATAAAATCTTGTTTCACAATGGTACAGATTACTCAACTTGTGTCAGGAACACTATGGTCCTTCCTATTGTATCAATAAAATATTTAAAATGCTTAAAATAAATGAAACAAATATAGGTCCTTATATGACTGAAAACCTACTCCTGCAGATGATCAGTCTGCATGTAGGAGTCATATATCCTGTATTGAAATCATGGGGTGATAAGTCTGCTTATGTCCTGAGAATATATTCACTTTTAGCAAAGAGCCGGAACAGTCTTACCCCATATAAGTGAGTTCCAAGGAACAGCTGTAGGGAGATCTCCTTACTGTGTTGTCCGGTCTTCTGTGGTATGTAGCGGTGGTGCGCACGTGTTCTTCGGCGTCTTCGGTGTCTTCTTCTTAAATCGCTGCGTTCCTCTCCGCTGGGCCGGAAGTGATGTTCCTATAACCGGAAATGACGGTCTAAATCGGTCAGCTGGTCGGAACAACAGACCGTCATTTCCGGTTATAGGAACATCACTTCCGGCCCAGCGGAGAGGAACGCAGCGATTTAAGAAGAAGACACCGAAGACGCCGAAGAACACGTGCGCACCACCGCTACATACCACAGAAGACCGGACAACACAGTAAGGAGATCTCCCTACAGCTGCTCCTTGGAACTCACTTATATGGGGTAAGACTGTTCCGGCTCTTTGCTAAAAGTGAATATATTCTCAGGACATAAGCGGACTTATCACCCCATGATTTCAATACAGGATATATGACTCCTACATGCAGACTGATCATCTGCAGGAGTAGGTTTTCAGTCATATAAGGACCTATATTTGTTTCATTTATTTTAAGCATTTTAAATATTTTATTGATACAATAGGAAGGACCATAGTGTTCCTGACACAAGTTGAGTAATCTGTACCATTGTGAAACAAGATTTTATTCCTCTATGTCCTACTATCCTTGAAGAATACTAACCTATTGATATATTGATATTTCTACAGAAAGGTATAACTTTAGAAGTAATAAAGAAAAGAGATATACCTTATTCTAATTGTTTTCTCTCTCTATGTATACAGACATCTGAGTGCCCTCCATCTTTTACATATTATAACATTTTGAAAAAGAGACAGTTTTTACAGACACTTTGCCAGAAGTACTACTGCCACATAGAAGAATAAAATTTGGACGAAGCCGAAAAAAATGCACAATATTTCTAAAAGGAGACAATTTTTACAGACAGCTGTCCAGAAGTACCAATACCATACAGCAGAATTACATTTGGGTGACAATACCACCTGCCTCAGTGAGTACCCTCTCTAAGATGACACTGGAGGGGGGGGCGTGGCTAGCCGCTGACTGAGGAAGACGTCTCACTCCTCTGCTCTGCCGCGGGTGTCACAATCCTTTCCAATCCACTGTTTTATAAGTCTCAAAAGACCCCATTTTAGACTTAGTGGGATTGCCTACTCTGCACAATATACATAGAGACCTTTCTTGGGTCACAGATCCGCTCTGGGCCCGAACTGCCGCCAAAGGCCTAGAAGTGGAGGCATCCACGGCCTGGATTTGAATCGGACGCGGCTACAGCGGAGCTTCACCAGCAGTTACGAAGCCTGGACTGACATCATCACAGTCGCTGGTCGGGTGATAATTCTCAGCCTGAATACTTAAACAGCCCTCTACAGGCGCACAAGTCTGCGAGACATCACACCGAAGGACGGCACTTACAAGCGGGCGCCATTTTGGGATCTGAGCATCGGTCCGTACAGCAGCGGTTCCAAACAACAACAACGCCGGATCCATGAAATAAGGTACCCCCCTTTTGCCTAGTATACTCCGGTCTAATGTGGAGCTCCAGCTGATTTAATCTGAGACTTACCACATAGGCTCCGGCCACTCCTTGCTACATCATCAGCTGCCAGTGGCGGTTTTTCAGCGATTCACTTGGCTCCTGTGCCTGTTTGTAGTGTCTGGCTATAATTGAACACTTACTATAACTGCTCTGCCTTGCCGATTGATCTCTGAGCATAGAGGCTGCTGCTCAGCTAAATCGTTGGATTTAAAGAGACAGTAACCCATTTGAACAGAGTGCAAATTCTGCAGAAGCCATACTCCTCCTCCATAAAATGGCTTAAAACGCCTGAACACATACACTCACTAAAGATATGTTGTGAAGATTACTGAACCTGTGATGAAGAAGTGAGCATAATTCGCTTCAGGGGCAAGTTTCATTCGCACTTATGGTGAAAGTAGGCAGGTATAGGGGGGCTTACCAGGACTCTCAAAATCAGTCAAAGGCTCCTTCTCTATCACAATCCGATTTAGACAGATTTATGATGAAGAAAAACACAATAAATCAAGGAGCCCCTTCTTCCACGCCCAAAAGTAATGCACAAAGACAGCTAACTTCACAGCTTGAAAGGGACAGTGAAGAAGATGAACCCTTAGAAGCAGCCTCAGATTTACCCATTTCCAGATCTTTCATCTCACAAGTGTTATCTAAAGCATTAAATCCTGTCTTAGAGGAACTCTCTGAAATAAAATGTGAAGTGAGACAAGTAGGTCAGAGAGTTGAAGCATTGGAGTCTACCCATACAGCTGTTGCAGAATACACAAATAAAAACTCAACCGCTCTCTCTGCCTCCTAAAACCACATAAATTACCTGTATGAATACATTGAAGATCAGGACAATAGAGGCAGAATAAATAACATACTCATCAGAGGAGTCCCAGAGACTGTTGCTAATGAGGCCATCCCTAGTGCGGTTAAAGAAATATGCAAAGCTCTACTGGGAGAAGAATATACAGACCCAATCACAATTGAGAGAGCCCACCGTGCCCTTCTCCCTAGGCCCAAGCAGGGTGACCCCCCAAGAGACATCATCTGCAAAAATTTTGCTCAGAAAGACCTGATAATGAAAAGAGTAAGAGAAAGTGAAAACATTGTCTATGAAGGCTATCATATTCTACTTTTTCAGGATCTTGCCCCATGCCACTCTCAATAAGAGACGTGCCCTGAAACCACTCACAGACCACCTAAGACATAGATCCATCTTTAGATGGCTGTTCCCGTTCGGAATGCTTATCACATGGAAAGAGAAGAAATTCATCCTGAGATCCCCAAAGGACCTCCCAGATATCCTAGAAGCATTGGAGATACAAGACGTGGACATCCCGGATTGGTCTGCCACCAATGACGTCCTTATTCCACGTCACATCTTGCCTCCTACATCATGGGAGCTAGTAGGAGGAGGCAAATCCTCAAAGTCCAAGAAAAAGCACGGGAAACTAACTCCTAGACGCATTATTTCTGTGTAACATTTTCTTTTTATTGAAAATTTTGTGTTAGGCATAATAATTTCTTATGTCAATACATTTATAATTTTTAAGGTATATAAACAGTGGCCAGTGTTATAATACGAACATATCAGTATAAACCACTTGTAACAGATTATGTAACATATCCTTCAGCTAGCATGAGTAAATATCAACTTCGACTTAAGAATCTCTTTATTTCTGAGTCAGTAAAGGACGTAAGTCTTTATTAGTGACCTCAGTATTCATGGAGTATGTACTCTAAATAAAAACTAGATTATAACTTCTGAACATCATCTTATTTCCAGGTTATAGGAGATCAAGGGCCTTATTAACACAATTATAATATGGCGAAGTAAACCAAAGGACAAAAGGCACAGAAAACCCATACGTTACTGTGTGAGATATCACATCTTATAATTGTAGGAAAATTATAAGTGTTATATGCCATTTCAGTTTGTCTAACCAAAACAACAGGGGGGGAGGTAAGAGTAAACTAAGGGCAAGGGGGGGTATCAGGGCTCAATATAAAAGCTTGACATAACTGTATGTAAGTTCCAAGTCTAGAGGAATTATAGAAACTTTACGATGAAATCGCTTTTAATAAACGAATTCCATCTGTCCCATGTCGTGTGATAGTGATGTAGCCTGTCTTCTCTTAGGAGTCTCGATTTCTCCAGATTGTGGAGTAGGTGCATTTCCCTCATCCAGTCTTGAATTGAGGGGGGTGACTTCTCCTTCCATAATCTAGGGATTATGAGTTTGGCAGCATTAAGTATATGAAGTGTGAGGGGATGTTTAATGTCGGAGGAGCGATGATCAAAGATGCTAAAGAAGAGCAATTTAGGTGATATTTCAGTATGTGTATCAAAGATGTGACCTAAAATATCCGTAACATTTTTCCAGAACAATTTCATACATTTACATGTCAACCAAATATGTGAAAGTGTACCCCGTTCTTCTTCACATCTCCAGCACAAGGGGGACATACTTGGGAACATTCTCTGCAGTAAAACCGGGGTCCTATACCATCTTGATACTAGTTTGAAATGCATCTCTTGGATTTTAGGCGATGCAGATTTTGATCTAGCATTCAAACTATATCTCTAGTTTCCACTTCGTTAAAAGTAATCCCTAACTCAGAAGACCATTTGGAGAGGTAGGAGGGAGGGAGGTCAGAGTGGTTTATTACACTATATATGGTTGAGATCGGTCTCTTGACTGGAGAGCCGGAATTGATATGTTTTTGGATGGGCTGTCATAGGTATAGGAGAGAGGAGTTATAGGCCTCAGAACTTAACATGCATCTTTTAAAATGCATATACTCTTTATCTGTGAATCCTAGGTCCGGAAAAAATATGTTAAGGTCATCTTTTGAAATAAATGTGGGTCCACTAAAAAGGTTCATAATAGGGGAATTGTATAGTTCTGAGATGCCTGAGACTTTTTCTTTAACTATTCTCAGTCTAGCTGGGATCAATGCGCCTATTGGAGTAATCGCACAGTATGCAGGTGAAAAGCAAATCCGTTTATTTAACCCGTGCCAAATTTTCAAGGACGTCATAGTTATAAGATCTGTAATTTTGGGTTGAGGAGGTCTGGCGGATTCTTTGGTCTTCCACAAAAGTAAATGTGGGTTGGGAGGAAGAGTTTCTTTCTCTAAATCATGCCATAATTTCCTGTCCGGCCTGACTGTCCATTCTAATAATTTCGTAATATGAACCGACATATGGTATTTGTGAAAATCTGGGACTGCTAAGCCTCCTCTAGTTTTGGGCCTAATTATTGTGTCATAGGATAGTCTACTGTGTTTTGATCTCCATATAAAGCCCATAATTTTCTTCTTAAGGGTGGTGTAGAATTGTTTAGGGACGTCAATTGGTAATGCTTGGAGGGTGTATAATATTTTAGGTAGGGAAATCATTTTGACTGCGCTAATTCTCCCAAACCAAGATATAAAAAGATTCTCCCATTCCTTGAAGTCTGCATCTAATTTAGCTAGAAGGGGGAGGAAATTCAATTGATACAATTCAGTGATACGTCTGCTGATGTTAATGCCTAGATACTTGAAGGAGGTAGGAGCCGGTTTTAAAGGGGAGTTCGAAATCACTTCTTGCCAATCTTTCTGGGGGACGGATACATTGTAAATTTCAGATTTTTGCCAATTTATTTTAAAGTTGGATATAATACTGAAATCTTCCAATTCCTGTATTAATGCAGGCACTCCAATTCTCGGGTTGGTAACCATAAAGAGGGTATCATCCGCATAAGCGGCTATTTTCTGTTGCACCCTTGATGCATCAATACCTTGTATTAAAGGGTTAATTCTAATTTTAGTTAATAGAGGCTCTAAGGACAAAACAAAGAGGATGGGAGAGAGGGGGCAGCCTTGTCTCGTACCATTGGAGATTAGAAACGTGTCTGAGACTGAGTCATTAACTCTTACCGCAGCTGATGGGATGGTGTACATAGCAAATATTTTGGGATATGAACGGTTGTGGGAAACCAAAAGTATTCAGCACTTCCTCCAGGTAGCTCCAGCTTATCCTGTCAAACGCTTTTTCGGCGTCTGTTGTAACGAATGACAAAGGGAAATGGTTTACTTGTGCAAGTTGTATAGCATGGAGAACTCTGTAAATATTGTCCTTGGATTCTCTGCCTTCTGTGAATCCAACTTGATCCGGGTGTATTATACCAGGGAGGATGTGCTGAAGTCTCGTGGCGATCAGTTTAGCATAGATCTTTATGTCCACATTTAATAGTGATATGGGCCTATAGTTAGAGCAGATGGAGTTGTCTTTACCTTCTTTAGGTATCACTGTAATGTGTGCTAAAAGGGACTCTGCACGGAATGCGTCTCCACTCGCTATACCATTAAAGTAGGTCTTTAAATGTGGTGAGAGGTTTTTCAAGAATTTTTTATAATATGTGGCCGTTAATCCGTCTGGGCCTGGGCTTTTTCCATTTGGTAGGGACTGTATCACCGATCCTATTTCTTCCACTGAAAAAGGATTAGTAAGTTTCGTTTGTTGGGACACAGATAATTTGGGGAGAGGGAGTGAGTTTAAGAATTCTCTTATTTTGGGCTTTATATCTATCAGGGTAGGTGAGCTATTTTCTAGGTTATATAATTTTTCGTAATATTGCCTGAATACTTTCGTAATATCTGAAGTTGAGAATTTCAAGGAATTTTTCTGATCCCTAATTTTAGTAATGTATGATTTACTTTTCTGTTGCCTGAGAAGCCTGGCTAACCTCTTGCCGCATCTATTGTCTTGTAAGTATTTATTAAATCTCGCTAGGTATAGGTACTTTTGGTTTTTCTGGTCCAACAGATCAAGCAATTGAGATCTCAAGGAGGTAAGATCCTTCATTAATTTTTTCTCCAGGGAGAGTTTATGGGCCGATTCTAGAATATGGATTTGGGACAGAAGATCCGAAATTTGCTTTTCACTTTCTTTTTTTTTTTGTGGGCTCCCAATCTGATCAGTCTGCCTCTAACAACAGCTTTGTGTGTTTCCCATATCAAAGAATTACAATTACCTCCCTGTATGTTCTCAGAGAAAAACAAGTCGATATCCGCTGCAAGTGCTGTGACGTCTTCCGGACGTTTCAGTAAACTTTCGTTTAATGACCATTTACATTGTCTAGCTGCGTCATTTCCAAGGGAGAGATGCAACAATAAAGGAGCATGGTCGGAGAGATGGAGAGATTTATAGTCTGCTTTTTTCAATAATTGGATGTCTTTATGGTGTATGAAGAAATAGTCTAGTCTGGAATATGTTGCATGGGCAGAAGAATAGAAAGAGTAGTCTCTGCCGGTGGGGTTTAAGACTCTCCATGCATCCATTAAGTTATTTTGGCGCAGAATTTTTTTTAAAGTTTTAAGGTTGCCGTAAGCTAGGTTCGCCCTACCCTTTGTAGTGTCCACAGTTGGCTCTAGAGGGGTATTCAGGTCCCCACCCAGAATCAACATGCCTTCCATAAATCCCTCTAATCTGTTAATAACTGTTTCCTATAAACCTGTGTTGTAGAACATTGGGGGCATAAAAATTAGCAAACGTATACATTCTGCCGCGTATAGTTCCCTTAACAAATAAGTATCTGCCTTCGGGGTCGGATAACGTATTTACATGTTGAAATCCGATGGATCTACTAAAAACTATGGAGACTCCTTTATTTTTCCGGGTTGGGGTGGTGGAGTTATACCATTGATTGTAATGATAGGTTTTAGAAAAGGGTGTGAATGTTTTTTTGAAATGTGTCTCTTGGAAGAATGCTACACTCACTTTCTCTTTTTTTAGGTACATCAAGATTTTGGATCGTTTCTTGGGAATATTCAGGCCATTCACATTGTACGATGCGCAAATTAATTCAGCCATGGCCTTGGCATTTTGGAGTATATTTATGACTCATGTTGACATTGAGGCCCTGATATTGAAGTAGAGGGTGGGTTGGGGGAACCGTAGAACATAAAACATCAAAGTAACAGCAGTAGTACATATTCAAACGCGAATATGGGTACTAAGAAAAGCAACTAATCCTGTCTGTTATGGCACCCACGTCAGTATGGTGCCCAGGGTCTTAACAGTTAGGATTGACTTCCTCCGTAGATGGTAATGCGGGTGGAAGTGTGGGGGGGGGGGAGTTAGTGCAGTAGGCGACTCCTCAGATGAGGTCCATTCAGGGCCCCAGCAGAAGGGTGCCTAGTTTGAGAGCAGCACAAATAAAATCGTACCGCTCCTCAGTCTAGGTGAAATAAAGAAAACATTAGTGAAACATAGCAAACAACCTAAAAAGGAGAAGGTTGTTAACAAGCAGTATAATAATAATACAGTTTCAGCAACTTCGACATTGTGCATACTACTTATGTATAAAACATTAGTGTAACTATGCATATTTGACTAATCTAAGTTGAAGTGTGGTGTGAACATATTTTACCACAGATAGACGACACTCATTTCAGTCCACAGCTGGTGTACGCGACATCTTCAGAGGGGCTTTCGGCACAGGCAACCCAACAAGGGATTTGGCTTTCTTCGTCTTCGGTGTTGTTACCAATGTCCATTGTGGTATCTCTGGCACAGGCGGTTCAGTGTCCTGTGTGTCACCTATAATCCAGTCTTTAATGGACAGTTCCTGGAGATTAAGTCTTTGGGTGACAGCAGGAATATCTTTGGGTTCTCTGATGACCAAGGGTTTCCCATTATGGGTGATTAGGAGCCCAAACGGAAAAAGCCATTTGTATTTCAGTCCTCTTTCCCGAAGTATCGTAGTGAGGGGTTGAAGATTACGCCTTAATTCCAACGTTTGCCTAGAAATGTCCTGGAAGACGTGAATCTCTAAATCTTCATATTCGATATTTCTTGTTCTGGCTTTCTGTAAGATCTCTTCTTTTATCTTGAAATCTAGAAGGCAACATAATATGTCCCTTGGAGTATCATTGTCAGAGTTTCTTGGCCTGTACACTCTGTGGATTCTCTGAAAGCCTAAATCAAAGGAACTTTCCTTCCCCAGAAGTTCGCAAAAGATTTGAGAGACGACTGTAGACAGTTCGGCGTCAGGAACTTTTTCAGTTAAGCCTTTGATTCTCAGGTTGTTCCTTCTAGACCTGTTTTCAAGATCGTCCAGATGTAATCTGAGTGAATATGACTCCTTCTTCTGTTCTTTTAGCTGTTTAGATAGAAAGCTGGCATGAGAGGAGAGAGCCGAGGTGGAGTCCTCAACTTGCGACATTCTGGAAGAAATTTGTCTCATGTCTGATCGTAGTTCTGTAATTTCTTCTTTAATAGATGACGTGAACTCTTTCAACATCTCTTTGATGCATTCTGTTGATGGAAGTGACTTAATAAGGGACTGTATATTCTCCGTTTCAGAGGGTGCATCCTCATCTTCATCACTATCAGTCCATTCTGCAGCGTTAGAAGCTGTGCTTCTTTTTTCTTTCTGTTTTGACACTTTATCTTGCTCTACTTGATAAGAACGAGCAGGTTTCTGTGAATCAGACATTTTTTTTGGAGTTTTAGGAGTTTTTGACGTTTTTTCAAGTTGATGCCCTTTGACCATTTTGTTTAATATCCTTCGGCCGTCTTTGGGTAAGCTATTATATAGTTGAGAGAAGCACGTTGTAGTATGCACACGTTATATGTTTCACTTAAGCTGCATAACTAAGGAGCGGTGCAAAAAGGTGTGCCTCACATAATGATTAAAGGCTCATATCGTATCAGGTTCACTGTGAGGGACATCAAATTTAGGTGAGAGGAACTACTATAGCACAGTTTGCAGCGCTGGTCAGTCTCTCTTTAAATGGCTGCAGTGTTCAGTATTACAATCTGTCTTGCAATGCAGCTGGCAATATTAATAGTTAGAGTGTGACTCGAATTATCTGCTTCAGCAGCTTTCCCTGGCTGCAGCTGGGCACAGCACCTAATGTCAGTACTGTAAGTAATTCAAAATTCCCGCCTCTCTCAGGGCCGGCGGATTGATATTCTCAGTGATGCGGCTGTCAGGTCCTGCACCGCAACAATGGCTGACACCAGTAATGGGGAAATCGGCGCTGCGCACTGCTGCCACTTGATAGGGACCGCTCAGGGCACTCACCGCTCCTTCGCTCGCTCCAGCAGGGGTGTCCTGAGTGGTATTTGCCGGTCCTTTAGTCTCCGGTCAGTCGCGGCAAACGGCCGGATCTTCTTTCGCCGTCTGATGCTTCTCCTGCCCGGTCTCCAGCGGCGCTGTCTGTGATCAAATCACCGCTTGTCCAGCGGTATCCGGGTAGTTCAGCACATAAAATAAAGCGGACTACCAGTCTGCTGATGGCCTCTATTAGATCGGGCGGCAGGCGGTATATAAGCCGCGGGGCACGGCCTCAGTGGCCTGGGCAAGCGCCCAAATAAAGTCCGGTGCTCACCAGGATCCTGTAGGCCGCAACTTCACGCCGTGTCAAATACAGGAAAAAGTTATATCCTCCTGTTCCAGGCGATGACCTGAGTTAGAATCTGATGCTTCAGGCGTAGATAAGCCTGTTTTTACCGAGATATTTCGGTTTATATCCACAATTCCTGCAGAGCTAACACAAGCTGCTTCCTGTCAGCTCTGCAGCTAGCTCCGCCCCCCCCCAGACGCATTATTTCTGAAGAGGACTGATTTTGTTTCTTATCCTCTCAGGATGGCCTGATCATACTTATCCACTTACAGCGGTCTGACGGTGGCGACTGACCCCCCCCCCCTTTTTTTTTCTGACCTTCTAGTTCTCTTTAAATTTTGTTGGTATACCTGACTCCTTTACAGGTGGGGCCGGGGTCTGGGTGGTCAGCGATCTATAGTGGTCAGCGATCTATGTTCAAAAGACCTGGGTTATAATGTATGGCCTTGCTGCTCTTGCTCTAGGCTCATGCATTGTTCAGGGTATTGGTTATTGCTAGGGATGAGCGAACTCGAACTGTATAGTTCGGGTTCGTACCGAATTTTGGGGTGTCCGTGACACGGACCCGAACCCGGACATTTTCGTAAAAGTCCGGGTTCGGGTTCGGTGTTCGTCGCTTTCTTGGCGCTTTTGTGACGCTTTCTTGGCGCTTTTTGAAAGGCTGCAAAGCAGCCAATCAACAAACGTCATACTACTTGCCCCAAGAGGCCGTCACAGCCATGCCTACTATTGGCATGGCTGTGATTGGCCAGAGCACCATGTGACCCAGCCTCTATTTAAGCTGGAGTCACATAGCGCCGCCCGTCACTCTGCTCTGATTAGCGTAGGGAGAGGTTGTGGATGCGACAGTAGGGCGAGATTAGGCAGATTAACTCCTCCAAAGGACTTCACTTGATTAATCGATCGATCTGCAGCTGTGCATCATTGAGCTGCTGAAATTCAAATGCTCACTCACTGTTTTTAGGCTGCCCAGACCGTTTGTCAGTCACTTTTTTCTGGGGTGATCGGCGGCCATTTTGTGTCTTGTGCGGTGCTGCGACCAAGTGCATCCAAGCTGCGACCAAGTGCATTTAACCCTCAATGGTGTGGTTGTTTTTTGGATAAAGCCTACATCAGGGTGAAGCTGTCACACCAAGTGCATTTAACCAGCAATAGTCTGTTCATTTTTTGGCCATATACTAAATCAGGGGCAAGCTGCGCCTGTCACCAAGTGCATTTAACCCTCAATGGTGTGGTTGTTTTTTGGCTAAAGCCTACATCAGGGTGAAGCTGTCACACCAAGTGCATTTAACCAGCAATAGTCTGTTTATTTTTTGGCCGTATACTACATCAGGGGCAAGCTGCGCCCGTCACCAAGTGCATTTAACCCTCAGTAGTGTGGTTGGTCAAGCTATCACACCAAGTGCATTTAACCAGCAATAGTCTGTTCATTTTTTGGCCATATACTAAATCAGGGGCAAGCTGCGCCCGTCACCAAGTGCATTTAACCAGCAATAGTCTGTTCATTTTTTGGCCATATACTACATCAGGGGCAAGCAGCGCCCGTCACCAAGTGCATTTAACCCTCAGTAGTGTGGTTGGTCAAGCTATCACACCAAGTGCATTTAACCAGCAATAGTCTGTTCATTTTTTGGCCATATACTAAATCAGGGGCAAGCTGCGCCCGTCACCAAGTGCATTTAACCAGCAATAGTCTGTTCATTTTTTGGCCATATACTACATCAGGGGCAAGCTGCGCCCGTCACCAAGTGCATTTAACCAGCAATAGTCTGTTCATTTTTTGGCCATATACTAAATCAGGGGCAAGCTGCGCCCGTCACCAAGTGCATTTAACCAGCAATAGTCTGTTCATTTTTTGGCCATATACTAAATCAGGGGCAAGCTGCGCCCGTCACCAAGTGCATTTAACCAGCAATAGTCTGTTAATTTTTTGGCCATATACTACATCAGGGGCAAGCTGCGCCCGTCACCAAGTGCATTTAACCCTCAGTAGTGTGGTTCGTTAAGCTGTGACACCAAGTGCATTTAACCAGCAATAGTCTGTTCATTTTTTGGCCATATACTACATCAGGGGCAAGCTGCGCCCGTCACCAAGTGCATTTAACCAGCAATAGTGTGGTTATTTTTTGGCCATATCCCAGTCTAAGGCCTCTTTCACACTACCGTTTTTTTTTTCCGTTTTGCGGTCCGTTTTTTGCGTTCCGTATACGGTCCGTATACGGAACCATTCATTTCAATGGTTCCGCAAAAAAACGGAATGTGTTCCGTATGCATTCCGTTTCCGTATTTCCGTTTTTCCGTTCCGTTGAAAAGATAGAACATGTCCTATATTTGGCCGCAAATCACGGTCCGTGGCTCCATTCAAGTCAATGGGTCCGCAAAAAAAACGGAACACATACGGAAATGCATCCGTATGTCTTCCGTATCCGTTCCGTTTTTTGCGGAACCATCTATTGAAAATGTTATGCCCAGCCCAATTTTTTCTATGTAATTACTGTATACTGTATATGCCATACGGAAAAACGGAACGGAACAACGGAACGGAAACGGAACCACAACGGAAGCAAAAAACGGAACAACGGATCCGTGAAAAACGGAACGCAAAACACTGAATTCAACATACTGTAGTGTGAAAGAGGCCTAATTCTGTCACTAAATCCATACCGGTTACCCAGCGCCTAAATACTAGGCCTCAAATTTATATCCCGCTAAATCTCTCGTTACCGCTGTCCTGTTGTGGCTGGGAAAGTTATTTAGTGTCCGTCAAAGCACATTTTTTGTTCTGGGTTGAAGTACAATTCCCAATTTAGCAATTTCATAATTTTGTGGTTCCTGCTATATCAGAGCTATTTGAAATCTATCCCTAAAAGGGTATATAATATTCAAGGTGCACATAGGGTCATTCAGAATAACTTCACACACACGCTACTGTGCATTTCCAAGTCTAATTCTGTTAGTAAATCCATACCGGTCACCCAGCGCCTAAATACTAGGCCTCAAATTTATATCCCGCTGAATTTGAATACAATACATTGGGCCAAATAATATTTTTGTTGTTGTGGTGAACCATAACAATGAGAAAAACATCTAGTAAGGGACGCGGACGTGGACATGGTCGTGGTGGTGTTAGTGGACCCTCTGGTGCTGGGAGAGAACGTGGCCGTTCTGCCACATCCACACGTCCTAGTGTACCAACTACCTCAGGTCCCAGTAGCCGCCAGAATTTACAGAGATATATGGTGGGGCCCAATGCCGTTCTAAGGATGGTAAGGCCTGAGCAGGTACAGGCATTAGTCAATTGGGTGGCCGACAGTGGATCCAGCACGTTCACATTATCTCCCACCCAGTCTTCTGCAGAAAGCGCACAGATGGCGCCTGAAAACCAACCCCATCAGTCTGTCACATCACCCCCATGCATACCAGGGAAACTGTCTCAGCCTCCAAGTGCATTTAACCAGCAATAGTGTGGTTATTTTTTGGCCATATCCCAGTCTAATTCTGTCACTAAATCCATACCGGTCACCCAGCGCCTAAATACTAGGCCTCAAATTTATATCCCGCTAAATCTCTCGTTACCGCTGTCCTGTTGTGGCTGGGAAAGTTATTTAGTGTCCGTCAAAGCACATTTTTTGTTCTGGGTTGAAATACAATTCCCAATTTAGCAATTTCATAATTTAGTGGTTTCTGCTATATCAGAGCTATTTGAAATCTATCCCTAAAAGGGTATATAATATTCAAGGTGCACATAGGGTCATTCAGAATAACTTCACACACACGCTACTGTGCATTTCCAAGTCTAATTCTGTTAGTAAATCCATACCGGTCACCCAGCGCCTAAATACTAGGCCTCAAATTTATATCCCGCTGAATTTGAATACAATACATTGGGCCAAATAATATTTTTGTTGTTGTGGTGAACCATAACAATGAGAAAAACATCTAGTAAGGGACGCGGACGTGGACATGGTCGTGGTGGTGTTAGTGGACCCTCTGGTGCTGGGAGAGGACGTGGCCGTTCTGCCACATCCACACGTCCTAGTGTACCAACTACCTCAGGTCCCAGTAGCCGCCAGAATTTACAGCGATATATGGTGGGGCCCAATGCCGTTCTAAGGATGGTAAGGCCTGAGCAGGTACAGGCATTAGTCAATTGGGTGGCCGACAGTGGATCCAGCACGTTCACATTATCTCCCACCCAGTCTTCTGCAGAAAGCGCACAGATGGCGCCTGAAAACCAACCCCATCAGTCTGTCACATCACCCCCATGCATACCAGGGAAACTGTCTCAGCCTCAAGTTATGCAGCAGTCTCTTATGCTGTTTGAAGACTCCGCTGGCAGGGTTTCCCAAGGGCATCCACCTAGCCCTTCCCCAGCGGTGAAAGATATAGAATGCACTGACGCACAACCACTTATGTTTCCTGATGATGAGGACATGGGAATACCACCTCAGCATGTCTCTGATGATGACGAAACACAGGTGCCAACTGCTGCGTCTTTCTGCAGTGTGCAGACTGAACAGGAGGTCAGGGATCAAGACTGGGTGGAAGACGATGCAGGGGATGATGAGGTCCTAGACCCCACATGGAATGAAGGTCGTGCCACTGACTTTCACAGTTCGGAGGAAGAGGCAGTGGTGAGACCGAGCCAACAGCGTAGCAAAGGAGGGAGCAGTGGGCAAAAGCAGAACACCCGCCGCCAAGAGACTCCGCCTGCTACTGCCCGCCGCCATCTGGGACCGAGCACCCCAAAGGCAGCTTCAAGGAGTTCCCTGGCATGGCACTTCTTCAAACAATGTGCTGATGACAAGACCCGAGTGGTTTGCACGCTGTGCCATCAGAGCCTTAAGTGAGGCATTAACGTTCTGAACCTGAGCACAACCTGCATGACCAGGCACCTGCATGCAAAGCATGAACTGCAGTGGAGTAAACACCTTAAAACCAAGGAAGTCACTCAGGCTCCCCCTGCTACCTCTTCTGCTGCTGCCGCCTCGGCCTCTTCTGCTGCTGCCGCCTCGGCCTCTTCCTCCGCCTCTGGAGGAACGTTGGCACCTGCCGCCCAGCAAACAGGGGATGTACCACCAACACCACCACCACCACCTCCGTCACCAAGCGTCTCAACCATGTCACACGGCAGCGTTCAGCTCTCCATCTCACAAACATTTGAGAGAAAGCGTAAATTCCCACCTAGCCACCCTCGATCCCTGGCCCTGAATGCCAGCATTTCTAAACTACTGGCCTATGAAATGCTGTCATTTAGGCTGGTGGACACAGACAGCTTCAAACAGCTCATGTCGCTTGCTGTCCCACAGTATGTTGTTCCCAGCCGCCACTACTTCTCCAAGAGAGCCGTGCCTTCCCTGCACAACCAAGTATCCGATAAAATCAAGTGTGCACTGCGCAACGCCATCTGTGGCAAGGTCCACCTAACCACAGATACGTGGACCAGTAAGCACGGCCAGGGACGCTATATCTCCCTAACTGCACACTGGGTAAATGTAGTGGCAGCTGGGCCCCAGGCGGAGAGCTGTTTGGCGCACGTCCTTCCGCCGCCAAGGATCGCAGGGCAACATTCTTTGCCTCCTGTTGCCACCTCCTCCTTCTCGGCTTCCTCCTCCTCTTCTTCCACCTGCTCATCCAGTCAGCCACACACCTTCACCACCAACTTCAGCACAGCCCGGGGTAAACGTCAGCAGGCCATTCTGAAACTCATATGTTTGGGGGACAGGCCCCACACCGCACAGGAGTTGTGGCGTGGTATAGAACAACAGACCGACGAGTGGTTGCTGCCGGTGAGCCTCAAGCCCGGCCTGGTGGTGTGCGATAATGGGCGAAATCTCGTTGCAGCTCTGGGACTAGCCAATTTGACGCACATCCCTTGCTTGGCGCATGTGCTGAATTTGGTGGTGCAGAAGTTCATTCACAACTACCCCGACATGTCAGAGCTGCTGCATAAAGTGCGGGCCGTCTGTTCGCACTTCCGGCGTTCACATCCTGCTGCTGCTCGCCTGTCTGCGCTACAGCGTAACTTCGGCCTTCCCGCTCACCGCCTCATATGCGACGTGCCCACCAGGTGGAACTCCACCTTGCACATGCTGGACAGACTGTGCGAGCAGCAGCAGGCCATAGTGGAGTTTCAGCTGCAGCACGCACGGGTCAGTCGCACTACAGAACAGCACCACTTCACCACCAATGACTGGGCCTCCATGCGAGACCTGTGTGCCCTGTTGCGCTGTTTCGAGTACTCCACCAACATGGCCAGTGGCGATGACGCCGTTATCAGCGTTACAATACCACTTCTATGTCTCCTTGAGAAAACACTTAGGGCGATGATGCAAGAGGAGGTGGCCCAGGAGGAGGAGGAGGAGGAGGAAGAGGGGTCATTTTTAGCACTTTCAGGCCAGTCTCTTCGAAGTGACTCAGAGGGAGGTTTTTGGCAACAGCAGAGGCCAGGTACAAATGTGGCCAGACAGGGCCCACTACTGGAGGACGAGGAGGACGAGGATGAGGAGGAGGTGGAGGAGGATGAGGATGAAGCATGGTCACAGCGGGGTGGCACCCAACGCAGCTCGGGTCCATCACTGGTGCGTGGCTGGGGGGAAAGGCAGGACTATGACGATACGCCTCCCACAGAGGACAGCTTGCGCAACGACAGCAGAGTTGCCCACATTTTAACCTGTGCGGACTACTGGGTTGCCACCCTGCTGCATCCACGCTACAAAGACAATGTGCCCACCTTACTTCCTGCACTGGAGCGTGATAGGAAGATGCGCGAGTACAAGCGCACGTTGGTAGACGCGCTACTGAGAGCATTCCCAAATGTCACAGGGGAACAAGTGGAAGCCCAAGGCCAAGGCAGAGGAGGAGCAAGAGGTTGCCAAGGCAGCTGTGTCAATGCCAGCTCCTTTGAGGGCAGGGTTAGCATGGCAGAGATGTGGAAAACTTTTGTCAACACGCCACAGCTAACTGCACCACCACCTGATACGCAACGTGTTAGCAGGAGGCAACATTTCACTAACATAGTGGAACAGTGCGTGTGCACACCCCTCCACGTACTGACTGATGGTTCGGCCCCATTCAACTTCTGGGTCTCTAAATTGTCCACGTGGCCAGAGCTAGCCTTTTATGCCTTGCAGGTGCTGGCCTGCCCGGCGGCCAGCGTTTTGTCTGAACGTGTATTCAGCACGGCAGGGGGCGTCATTACAGACAAACGCAGCCGCCTGTCTACAGCCAATGTGGACAAGCTGACGTTCATAAAAATGAACCAGGCATGGATCCCACAGGATCTGTCCGTCCCTTGTCCAGATTAGACATTAACTACCTCCCCTTAACCATATATTATTGGACTCCAGGGCACTTCCTCATTCAATCCTATTTTTATTTTCATTTTACCATTGTATTGCGAGGCTACCCAAAGTTGAATGAACCTCTCCTGTGTCTGGGTGCCGGGGCCTAAATATATGACAATGGACTGTTCCAATGTTGGGTGACGTGAAGCCTGATTCTCTGCTATGACATGCAGAATGATTCTCTGCTGACATGAAGCCAGATTGTCTGTTACGGGACCTCTCTCCTCTGCCTGTGTGCTGGGCCTAAATATATGCCAATGGACTGTTGCAGTGGTGGCTGACGTGAAGCCTCATTCTCTGCTATGACATGCAGACTAATTCTCTGCTGACATGAAGACAGATTCTCTGTTACGGGACCTCTCTCCTCTGCCTGTGTGTGTGCTGGGCCTAAATATATGCCAATGGACTGTTGCAGTGGTGGCTGACGTGAAGCCTCATTCTCTGCTATGACATGCAGACTGATTCTCTGCTGACATGAAGCCAGATTCTCTGTTACGGGACCTCTCTCCTCTGCCTGTGTGTGTGCTGGGCCTAAATATATGCCAATGGACTGTTGCAGTGGTGGCTGAGGTGAAGCCTCATTCTCTGCTATGACATGCAGACTAATTCTCTGCTGACATGAAGACAGATTCTCTGTTACGGGACCTCTCTCCTCTGCCTGTGTGTGTGCTGGGCCTAAATATATGCCAATGGACTGTTGCAGTGGTGGCTGACGTGAAGCCTCATTCTCTGCTATGACATGCAGACTAATTCTCTGCTGACATGAAGACAGATTCTCTGTTACGGGACCTCTCTCCTCTGCCTGTGTGCTGGGCCTAAATATATGCCAATGGACTGTTGCAGTGGTGGCTGACGTGAAGCCTCATTCTCTGCTATGACATGCAGACTGATTCTCTGCTGACATGAAGCCAGATTCTCTGTTACGGGACCTCCCTCCTCTGCCTGGGTGCTGGGCCTAAATATATGCCAATGGACTGTTGCAGTGGTGGCTGACGTGAAGCCTCATTCTCTGCTATGACATGCAGACTGATTCTCTGCTGACATGAAGCCAGATTCTCTGTTACGGGACCTCCCTCCTCTGCCTGGGTGCTGGGCCTAAATATATGCCAATGGACTGTTGCAGTGGTGGCTGACGTGAAGCCTCATTCTCTGCTATGACATGCAGACTAATTCTCTGCTGACATGAAGACAGATTCTCTGTTACGGGACCTCTCTCCTCTGCCTGTGTGTGTGCTGGGCCTAAATATATGCCAATGGACTGTTGCAGTGGTGGCTGACGTGAAGCCTCATTCTCTGCTATGACATGCAGACTGATTCTCTGCTGACATGAAGACAGATTCTCTGTTACGGGACCTCCCTCCTCTGCCTGGGTGCTGGGCCTAAATATATGCCAATGGACTGTTGCAGTGGTGGCTGACGTGAAGCCTCATTCTCTGCTATGACATGCAGACTGATTCTCTGCTGACATGAAGACAGATTCTCTGTTACGGGACCTCCCTCCTCTGCCTGGGTGCTGGGCCTAAATATATGCCAATGGACTGTTGCAGTGGTGGCTGACGTGAAGCCTCATTCTCTGCTATGACATGCAGACTAATTCTCTGCTGACATGAAGCCAGATTCTCTGTTACGGGACCTCTCTCCTCTGCCTGGGTGCTGGGCTTAAATTTATGAAAATGGACTCTTACAGTGGTGGGTGACGTGAAGCCAGATTCTCTGCTATGGGACCTCTCTCCAATTGATTTTGGTTAATTTTTATTTATTTAATTTTTATTTTAATTCATTTCCCTATCCACATTTGTTTGCAGGGGATTTACCTACATGTTGCTGCCTTTTGCAGCCCTCTAGCTCTTTCCTGGGCTGTTTTACAGCCTTTTTAGTGCCGAAAAGTTCGGGTCCCCATTGACTTCAATGGGGTTCGGGTTCGGGACGAAGTTCGGATCGGGTTCGGATCCCGAACCCGAACATTTCCGGGATGTTCGGCCGAACTTCTCGAACCCGAACATCCAGGTGTTCGCTCAACTCTAGTTATTGCCTTTCATAATTTTTACAGATACCACTCACTTCTTCATCTCACTCAAGAGTTCAACTGTTACTGCCTCACATGCTGACCCTGTACGGTTTACAGGGTTTAGTGCTTCTGGCCCTTGCTAGAAGTACGGACCTAGAAAGGTCCCACATTGGGATATCTAAATCCCTAGTTTCCCTATACAGCAGAGGATTGTTATTACAATGTTCGTTACACATGTTGACATTCTTTCCTTTATCTTTTAGCCCTGTCCCACCCTCCCAAAATTGCAATCTTTTTGCTCCAATGACACCAACTACCTTCCCACCAGACAGTAGAATCGGAGACGTCTCAGGCACCCAGTGGTATGTAAGTACTGCCCCCTCATTACTTAAACTCCATCATGGCTGACATTCACATAGCCACATATAATGTCAGAGGTTTTAAAAATCCCACTAAAAGGAGTCAGATTTTACATTATTTACACAAAGAAAAAACTAAGGTGATCTTATTACAAAAAACGCATTTTAAAAACAATCGAGTCCACAATCTGTCTAGATCTTGGTACAACCAATGGTTCCACAGTTCCTCCACACACTCAAATAGACTCGGTGCTAGTATCGGTTTCCATAAACATCTCAACTTTATTATGACCGACAATTTAACAGACCCGATGGTCGTTTTGTATTAGTGAAAGGGACTATTAACTCCCAAATGTACACATTCGCCAACTTTTACGCCCCCAATGTAGCCCAAAAAATTTGGTTTGAAAACACTTGCCAAATATTTGAGGATTTTAGAGAAGGGACAGCTTTTATTGCAGGGGACTTCAACGTCGCCCTTAACTCACATCTCGACACCTTATCAGGGAAGTCATCAGTTTCTCTGAAAACTCTCAACTGTATCAAAAAACGTATACATAATAGCAACCTTTTGGACGCATGGAGAGCAAATAATCCGAAGGTGAAAGATTTTTCCTTCTTTTTCTCCCCTCATAACACTTATCACAGATTAGATTACATATTGGTTCCCACACCTCAAATACATCTTTGTACTGAAACATACATTGGAAATATGGTTCATTCAGATCACGCCCCGATTTTTATCACATGGAAACTGTCAAACACCCATCCCAAAACTTTATCTGGAGACTAAATGAAACGTTGTTGGATAACACACAGGTAAAAGACAAGATAGAGAAGAAACTAAAAGAATACTTTGCCCTAAACAAGTCAGATGCAGTATCTCCTCATAAAATATGGGACGTACATAAATCAGTTATAAGGGGGACTTTATTTCTATAGCCTCACATATAAATAAGCAAAGATGTATCAGAATAGCCGAGCTCTATGGCAAAATATCTAAGTTAGAGACTGCCCACAAACATTCGCAAACAAATCACCACCTGGTAGAACTTTCTTCAACCAGAGATGAGCTTAAGGGTCTTCTCAACAAACAATCAGCAAAGCTTTATCTTGCCCTCAAACAGAAGTCTTTTGCACATGGCAACAAACCTACCAAATTTATGCTAGCTCTAATAAGACAACGCAAACGGAAGTCTAGGATCTCGGCTATTCTGAACGATAGAAAATAATTAGTAAAAGAAGACGTAGAGATTGCAGAAGCCTTCCACAGCTTCTACTCAGAGTTTTACAATTTAGATAAATCTGACCCTGAAGTCATTTGCGCAGATAAAACAGTACTGACCAAAGAATTCCTGAATAAACTACTACTTCCCTCTCTGACTGCCGATCAAGCCACCGGTCTATGCACACCAATTAAGCCCTCAGAACTCTCTGACACTTTAAAACAAATGGCGAAAGGTAAATCCCCAGGACCGGATGGTCTCCCTTTGCTATACTATCTTTCATTTAAAGAAACATTAATGCCTCACTTACTCAACTCCTTTAATGCTGCACTCTCAGGCAAGGAGTTTTTACCGCAAACTGTCAATGCCCACATCACTCTGATTCCCAAGCCACAAAAGGACCCTGGTCTATGTTCTAGCTACAGACCTATTTCTTTACTAAACCTTGACCTGAAGATTTACGCTAGGATTTTAGCCAATAGAATAAAACCTTTATTGAAGGATCTGGTACACCCTGACCAAACCGGATTTGTCCCTAATCGAGAAGGCAAGGATAACACCTATAAAGTTATTAACGCTATCGCTTTAGCAAAAAAGACCGGGTCTCCTTTGGTGGTTCTGGGAACAGATGCTGAAAAAGCCTTTGATCGTGTGGCTTGGGCTTTTATCAAAAGCACTTTATCTACGTTTGGCTTTCCAGAGCCCTTTATACAAGCCATTTTCTCCATGTATAGCTCCCCTAGTGCAAATATAAAAATAAATGACATCCTCTCTCGCCCGGTCCAGATTAACAATGGGACGAGACAAGGCTGTCCACTTTCACCAATACTCTTTATCCTGACAATAGAACCCCTATTACAGTTCATTAGACAGTCCAAGGAGATTAAGGGATTGGGATGTGGAGGCTTGGAGATCAAACAAGCGGCATATGCTGACGACCTATTATTAATGGTCTCCAACCCGCTTCAGGCCTTCCCTGCTATTATCAGGTTGTTTACCGAATTCGGTTTCATCACAAACTTCAAAATTAATCTGCCAAAGTCGGTGGCAATGAACATAAATCTCCCTCCCAGTCTTCTACATAAGCTCAAAGAGAACTCCCCATTTGAATGGACGCATTCTTCTATAAAATTCCTAGGTATAAATGTCACATCTGATCTAGCGAAACTTTATGAGACCAACTTCCCCCCCCTTATTAAAATCCATACCTGCAATTTTAAACTCTTGGTCCCCCTCCTTCATCTCATGGTTAGGTAGACGCAATATATTTAATTCCCTTATAGTTCCTAAGATAACCTATCTACTACAAGTTCTACCTATAAATCTGCCAAGTAGCTTTTTTAACTCCTTTAGGAAGATTTGCTCCTCCTATGTTTGGGGGAATAAAAAACCTAGAATCTCTAATAAGATCCTTCTTCTCCCCTTTTTAAAAGGAGGAATCAGTTTCCCCTCAATCATAAGATACCATAGAGCGGTACACATCAATAGAATCATTGACTTGTTGAAGCAGCCTAAACACAAACTCTGGATCCCTTTAGAAGAAAGACTGATTGGTTGTCCGATCAGACCGTTACTATTGTCAGAATCAGGGAAAGCTCCATTTCCGAACAAAGAAGTCCCACTCATGTCAACTACTCTGTCACTATGGAATAACCCGGAGGTAAGGAGTATTTGTACGTCTTACCCTTCCCCCCTCATGAATATTAAAGATTGTCTCAGCCTTAACACAGAAAGCTTTAACATCTTACCCTCTCAATTACGGAATTCCACCCTTCCATTAGATGAACTACTGGATAGTGATGGCACCCTTCTAAATCCTACTGAACTATAATTAAGAAATTCCGATTAAATAATCTGAACCAGTTGCAATATTTCTGCCTGATAACCGCCTTAAGCCCTATTATTAAGAAACTTAGAGAAAATTCTTCACTATCCTGGTTCGAAAAACTAGTCTCACAATCTCTATACCCCACGAAGATTATCTCCATAGTCTCTAAGAACCTATTACAACTGGAACTCCCTTCCTCCTTATATTTCATAAGGGAGTGGGAAAGAGATTTAAACATAAAATTCACAGAAAAAGATATGCAGACTATTTTGAGCGCACCTAGATTCACCTCTAGATGTGTATCAATACAAGAGAACGCATATAAAGTCCTCACCAGGTGGTATTTAACCCCAGTGAGATTGAGCTTGATGTACAGCAACACTTCTGACAGATGTTGGAGATGTCTCATAGAAAAAGGTTCCTTCCTACATATTTGGTGGTCATGCCCTCAAATTAGAATGTTCTGGGAGAGGGTTTTCAAAATAATAAGACATATTCTAGTATTAAAAAAAGATCAACTCCCTACATGCCCCAAGATAGCCCTCCTATCTTATTATCGTACCCTTTAGTTATACCTAGTTAACCTTAAAAGGCCCCTATTGAATATTCTACTGGCAGCAGCCAGACTATTAATTGCTTCAAATTGGAAGTCTACATCACCCCCGTCAATCACCCAATGGAGAGGGAAAGTAGAAGCTATAGCCAGACTGGAGGAACTATCCCACTGGGAATCACGTTCACATCATAGGTATCTGGAAATATGGTCTCCTTGGACGACTAAGAAGGACAACATTATCACTTACCAGCTCAACAAATTGGACCCTTCTTCTTTGATGTCTTAACTTTCGGGTTGATATTATAGGAATTTTCCCTATGACTCCAACACCTCAGAGTAGACTTTCACAAAATTCAAGCGCAGCAATACGGCTGGTTGCCTGGTCACTTCGGCGCGCTCTCAGAGGTCGATCTCATATGACCTGGTCCTGATGTCCGTGTTCTCTTTATATATTGGTAGATACTGTGTGTCATATTCACCTTCCCCCCCCCAGTTAACACCCACCCTCTACCCCCCCACCCCTTCCCCTCCCTCCCGCCTATGTTCTTATGTTAGGTTTACTTCTATTTACCTTCATACTGAGAATTAATTAGATCCAAATTTTTGGTGCTAATCCTAAGATTCTTCCTTTAGCTCGATAGATGGTACTGTCATCAATGTGCTGGTACCAGATCAGAAGGAACACTGCATCTATACTTAATATCTACATGAGTTAGTGTTCGGATTATGCACCGGCTTCAGGGCGAACCGTTATCATCCGGTCTTTCCCTTACTAGCTCATAAGCACCAGTTAGCAGGACTTCAGGTCTGTGATCTAACCGATTTGTACTAATTTGCATTATCATACTAAGTATGCCTTGTATTACCTTGTAATAAGCTAGCATTGTACTCACGATTTATATTCGCTCTTCATCATATTGTACAAACTCGCTTGTAAACCACAGTACAAACTTGCTTTTTGGCACTATTGTTTGTATAATCATACCTTTGTTACAAAATCAATAAAAAGATTTTAAAAAGAAAAGAAAAATGACACTGGAGCCTGTACAAGACAGTACAGTGATAGCAAACTGGATTTCCGGCTGCTTTTCCAATATGCCTCCCTAGTGGGTCAGGAAACAGGGTACAGATATGTCCTCATTTACCTATTCATTTATCTAAATATGGCCACATGCACTGCGTAACTAATTTCAAGACAATATTCTATTCCAATCTTGTGGTTCTTTGCAAAAACCAAATGTGCCTAAAATACAACAGACGTAGGGGGAGGAACTTGCACTCCTGGTGGTAAGGCGAGGTGCTGTGGTAAACGGCAGAGCCCGTGTATATTTGTAGAGAAAACCACGCACACTCTTTAGAGTTTAGATATGTCAAGTGGGTTTATTGTGAATCATACAATTCAAACTGTGAAGTAGGTGCCAGCAACATTTGCAATAATAAGCAAGTAAATAATTCTGCTGGCAAAATTACAAGATGCTGCCCCAGTCGGGCGTTAATTGCTCCGTTTCAATGAAAATAATGTTGTGCCGTGAGTCATATGGAGAGTTGCGATGTTTCAGACGTTTCGGTCATATGAGACCTTTATCAATAGATCGCTGAAAGTGTAAAACATAAGATGAGAATCTGAGGCATATAAATGCAAATCAGTGATGAAGAGACATTTAACAGGAAATACGCAGGTCTGACACAGGTTGGTTAAATAACAATAGCTTGTGAGAAATTGCCTGGATACAGGTAAGTCATAGAGAAGGACAAAATCGTGCTATCTAGAGTAAATTAGCATATAATCAGAAAATAAAGGGACAAACAGGAGAATAATGTAACAGAATGCAGCTGAGCACAGGTGGTTGTACACAGATGTATGGTTGTACTCCTGGTATGCTGTTAGGCCATAAAGATGGTTCTAAGGTGTGTTGGGTCTATAGGGATGAGGCCATGGTAGCCTTCATGGGGTATGAGGTACCTATGGCTGGAGTGCATATGTGGGGTAATGGTGAATAATACTAGAGAAATGTGGATAAGAGGTAAGAGGTGGGGAGACAGTACATAGATATATGGTTATACTGCCGTGGGAATGGTTGTGGGAGTGAGGCCACAGAGTCGGTGATGGTCTATGAGGTGCCTGTGGGGGGAGTGCATCTGTGGGAGAATAGCCAATGTTGTATTTAACTCGACCCACATTCCGGATCGGCAGTTCCCTGCTCACTCCGCCCCGCCTTCCGCAACCTCGCCTGGTAAGCTTACCTCTATATCCTCCGTTCCACGTTTCTTGCCTCTTGTCCTTACTAATCCAATATTGGCTATTCTCATTTAGAATCATTTAATTGCTTATTATTGCAAATGTTGGTGGCACCTACTTCACAGTTTGAAGTGTATGATTCACAATAAACCCACTTGGCATATCTAAACTCTCAAGAGTGTGCGTGGTTTTCTCTACAAATAAAATACAACAGACAGCAGGTGGTGTATTGTGTTATAAGATAAGACCCGTAGACTGAATCATGAAAATAAGACCTGGCAGAAGAAACCTTTTATACTGTACATGTAGATGAGGGGTCTCATACTCTGCCAGATATATGGGCTGCACTTAGAAAAGATTTCCAGTTGATAGTCTGCATTCATTTGAAATACCTATCAGCAGCATCTGATACCACCGTGCAGCAAATAAAATACCACTGCAGCAATTCCAAATACCACAATAGAACACAAAATATCTCCCCAACACTCCCAGAATATCCAGCATTATTGTCCCCTGACCACTCATCCCTCACTTTCAGCAGTATTCTCTAATAAGAACCACACCCCCATTGGCAGCAGTATTGTCTCCTGACAACCCCTCCCCCATTGGCAGCAGTATTGTCTCCTGACAACCCTTCCCCCATCAGCAGCACTATTGTCTGCTACAGTATTGTCTGCTGACAGCCCCTTACTTCACTGGCAGCAACATTGTCTCCTAATAACTCTTCCTCCACTGGCAGCAAAATTATCTCCTGATAGCTCCTCCAAACTGGCAGCAGTGTTGTCCGTAATGAACGTTAATGATCAGTTGTATGTATATTCTAATAAATTCTTGAGGGGACAAGGCATAAATTGACTAAATATTTTGTCTTACACTTTGTATTGAAGGGATTAAAAGTGGTGTGTGTGTTGCTGACTGCATGAAAAGGATAGCTTAACCCCTTAAGGACTCAGCCCTATTTCACCTTAAGGACCAGGCCATTTTTTGAAAATCTGACCAGTGTCACTTTAAGTGCTAAAAACTTTAAAAAGCTTTGACTTATCCAAGCCATTCTGAGATTGTTTTTTCGTCACATATTGTACTTCATGACACTGGTAAATGAAGTAAAAAAAAAAAATGTATTTATAAAAAAATACCAAATTTACCAAAAAATTGTTAAAAATTGCAAATTTCTGAGACGGCGGGATGACGTGAACACAGCACGTCTCGCTCTCCCACGCCGGCCTCTTCCCCTCAGGCTCCCAGCTTACCCATCAGCTGACTAGCCGATGCTGCACAGCTGACGCCGAAGTATTGATGCGCTGAGCGGCGTCTCTGTGCTGGATGTGGCTCCTGGATCCTGGATCACCTTACTTGCCGCTCATCGGTGCTTGGGTGCTGGACGCGCTGTACGGGACCCTCCGCTGCTCTTCTCGTGCTGTTGGCTCTCCCTCCTGCTTGTGCTTGACTTCGGCTGCTTCGCTGCTCCGGGGACCTCCTTTCTCCTTTCCTCGTTGGCTGGCCCTTGTCTCTTGTCTTCTCCCTGCTTTGGATCCGGTGACCTCGCTGTTCTGCCTGCGGCTTCTCCTCTCCTGTCTCCCTGCAACTTGGACTGCTGGCCATTCCTGGACACGTGAGAACACAGCCTTGGTTGACCTTGTTTTTGTGTAGTGCTGGTTTCTGTGTTGCCGAGTTGCTGGGAGGACGTATATTCTGTGCCTTGCCTCTTTCCGCTTTCCCTTTTCGGTGCCAGGTGGGGGGGGGGAGGAAGCGGCTAAAAGGGGGAGAATAAGGCGAGAGAGAAGCTATAAGGAGGAAAAAGAAAGAAGCAGTGAGGTGTGAAATTAACAGGGACAAAAGGAAGGAAGAAAAAAGAGAGAAAAAAAAAAAAAGAAAAAAAAAAGGGGGGATATAAAGAAACTGGAAAATTAATAAAAAAGGGAGAGAACCAGCCTGAAAAAAAAAAGGGAAGAGAATGGCCCCAAAGCGACGATCAGTGGACTCCTCGGCAACTAAATTGGGGTCTAAAACACCAGAAAACAAGATTGATAAGTTTTTGAAATCGCCCTTCCCTATTGAAAAAAATCCATCTAAAATTAAACCCTCTGCTAATGTGAAGAAAAATGCTAAAACGCCCCAGTTTGAGGAACCCTCTGAGGACTGGATCAATGGAGGCAGATCAGGAGACGGTAGAGGAGGGTTTCCCTATACAAACGCGAACAGAATATGATCCATTGGTATTAGATAAGATCCTCTCTGCCGTGGAAAACAACGGCTCCCTGGTGCAGGGGATGTCCACTCAATTGGGATCAGTGCAGAGCGATATCACCCTAATCAGGGAAGATTTAGCAAAGATCCGTGACCGAGTTCTCAATGTGGAAAAAACTGTTGTTTCACTGCAAACCGATATAGCCACATTAAAATCTCAAACTTTGCTTCTCGCCTCAGAAAACCAAGTGCTACAACACAGGCTGGAGGACCTTGAGAATAAGTCAAGGCGGAACAATGTTCGTATAATTGGTTTCCCAGAAGGGGCTGAGGGCCGGCAGTTAGAGGAGCAACTCAAAGATGTCGTCACACACAATCTAGGCAGCGAGAATTTTTCTTCTATGTTTCAAATAGAAAGAGCTCATCGAATACCAGGAGGAAAACCTATTCCAGGGAGGCCGCCGAGCACAATTTTAATGAAACTTTTATTGTCCGTTGATAGGGATATGATATTAAGAAGAGCTAGAGAATGTACTCCCATTGAATATCAGGGCTCTAGGTTGCTCTTTTTTCCTGACTTTGCTCGTCAGACTCAGGAAAAGAGACGCAATTTTATAGAGATAAAGAAGCGCCTGGCGCTAAAAGAGATTAAATATTCTTTACAGTATCCAGCGAAATTAAGAGTGATCTACAATGGGACTTCCTTGTTTTTTGAGACACCACAACAAGCGTCAGACTGGATCGATCAAATAGGCATTTGAAATCGCGTAATATTACGTTTGAAGGGATGCTGGGGGGTGGGGCTTGGCTGAGGGAGAGTGGCCGGGGGTTAGAGGTTCGCTGAGTAGTTCGGGCGGATCAATGGAGAGGGGGTTGGGAGGGTGGGGGGGGCTGGGAACACACCTTGCAGGCTGGGGTTTTTTTTTTTTTTTTTTCTTTTCTTTTTCTTTCTTTTTTCTTATTCTTCTTTTTTTTGATTGATGTCTATTAGAATTGTATCTTGGAATGTTAGAGGGCTTGGGGAAAGGGTTAAAAGGCAAGCTATTATGGATGCAGTAAAAAGATACCTTCCAGCAATTATATGTATAGTAGAAACTCACCTTACTAAAGAAACCCTGCGCCGTATGACAACGGGATGGCACTCCCAGTCTTACCACTCCACATTTAGTGGATCCTCTAGGGGCGTTTCAGTCCTGATTCATAATTCTGTAGACTTCATCCTTATAAAATCCTATATAGATGATCAGGGTAGATTCATTTTCCTACACGGCAAGCTGTATGGCCACAGTTACATTTTGGCTTTCTTCTATATACCCCCTCCATTTTCAATGTACCCCCTGACTCAGCTATTGCTTTTTGCTGAAAATAGACCAGAATGCCGGTTAATCCTGATGGGAGACTTCAATGCGGTTATGGACCCCAACAAGGATAGATTTACTTTAGATGCAGATCGGGGGAGGAACCCCTGTAACTCCTTGTTGCCCCAGTTCTGTTTAGAGGTAGGAGTGGTAGATATATGGGAACATCTTGGCGGAGGAAAGAGAGTATACTCCTGCGTTAGCAGGGGGGGGAGAGCAATGTCTCGGATTGATCTAGCACTCACTAATGAGAGCAATTTGAGTAATATCAGCAAGATTCGATACGGAGTACGAACCGTTTCGGACCACTCACCCGTACTAATTGAGGTTCGCACTGGGGAGAATAAGGCCATAAGGGGGCTAGGATTCAAGTTGAACCCATATTGGCTTGCCGTTATGGAGAATCCTCAGTCTATTACATTATTGATATCCTCCTTTTGGGAGGTAAACTTTCCCTCTGCTAATATCAATGTAGTTTGGGATGCCTTGAAAGCGTATCTAAGAGGGGTCTTTATAAGTGAGATTGCTGCAGCAAGAAGAATATTTAGGTGTAAAGAGGAGGAACTGGTTAAGATCGCTGCCTCTACCAATGAGTGTTTTACCAGTCAACCCACGGAACATAACAGGGAAGAGATGCAGAAGGCTAGCTGTTGCTTGGAAAGGTATTTATTAGAGAAAGCAAATCATAGAGTATTCTTTAAGGGGCTTAAATATTTTTCGGAGTCTGGACGTCCTGGTAAGCTCCTAGCAAGAATAATTACTCAACAAGATAGGAAAAATCAATCCATCACTTTAATTCGTAATTTAGAGGGGGAAACCATAACAAATTTAGAGGGGATTAGGGATACCTTCTTACAATATTTTGCTCAGATATATAGACCCCCTCCTGTTACGACACCCGAACTGGCGATGCGATTCTTGGAGAGGATTCCACTTTCTACCTTGAATGAAGCTCAGGTGGAATTTTTGGAGGAGGAGCTGTCCCTTTCTGAGTTGAAGGAGGCTCTGGGGTCTATCTCGGGGAGCTCATCGCCAGGATTGGATGGCCTCCCATATGAAGTTTACCGTAGGCATGGTGAGATGCTCCTCCCCCAGTTACTTGAGGTGTTTTCCCAGGCGATCCAGGGAGGGGGCTTACCATGCTCCATGATGGAGGCTCTTATTGTTCTAATTCCGAAAAAGGATAAAGACCCGGCAGAATTGAGCTCCTATAGACCAATTTCCTTATTAAATACCGATGTTAAGCTACTATCAAAAATTTTGGCTAGGAGGCTCTCGCGGGTTATATCCACTATTATCCATCCAGATCAAAATGGTTTTATGCCAAGAAGGGGCACCCATCATAACTTGCATAGGCTATTTATGAATATCCAGTCCCCGGGGAGCGGCGCCCGCTCCATCCTGTCGTTGGATGCTACTAAAGCCTTCGACAGGGTGGAGTGCACCTTTCTCTGGGAGGTGATGAAAAAAATGGGCTTTGGCCCAAGATTCTTGGCGATGGTACAGCTCCTATATAACTCCCCAGTTGCTAGGATAAGGATCAATGATATGATAACAGAGAGTTTTATATTAGGAAGAGGTACCCGTCAGGGCTGCCCTCTCTCCCCCCTGTTATTTAATATTTACATTGAACCCTTAGCGGCTAGTATTAGGCAGGATCCGAGGGTGGCTGGCTTTGGCACAATGGGGAATCACGATCGAGTATCACTTTATGCAGACGATATCTTGATTTTCATACATCAGACAGACACTACTCTTCCTCGCATAATGGACCTGGTTGGTCTCTTTTCCGGTCCTTCCGGTCTCGAGATCAACTGGGAGAAGACCGTTCTCCTCCCTATAGATGAACTGCGGGGCGAACGGTACAACCAGCTAACGATCTCAGATTCAATAAAGTACCTGGGGATAACAGTTTCTGCCAAACCACAGGAATATCTACAACTTAATCTGCTCCCTCTGTTGATAAAGCTGAGGGTTAAAATAAAGATATGGCAAAAAATCCTGTCGGCAAGAGCCGACAGAATTTCATTAATAAAAATGGTGGTGCTGCCCCAGGTTCTATATATCTTGCGCAACTCGCCTGTATGGATTGTAGATAAGTACTTTAGATTGATAGAACGGATGCTCAATGATTTAATATGGGGGAGGAAGCGTGTGAGATTAAATGGTACTCTATTTTTCTATGCCCTACAGTCGGGGAGGCCTTAACCTCCCCTACTTTAGGGGGTACTTTGTGGCCTCTCAACTCTGCTTGTTTAATGAATGGGAAAATAGCCAGTTCTGCAGCAGGGTGGTGAAAGATTCAGGCTTCGCAGATTTTTTTACAGTACTTGAGTCTGACTATTTATTAAATGCATTAAATGGGTATACACTCTTCTGCAGAATGGCCATAAAGTCTTGGCGAAATATAAGGAACTGGTGTGGAGCTGGGGCATCACTTATTTGTACTCCACTGTGGCATAACCCAAAGCTCTTGAATTTAAATGACTTGAGTTGCAGCCAGTATTGGAGGACCAAGAATATTCAGTACCTGCATCAAGTGGTCAGTGGTGGACACATTTTGCCCCTTGCGGATTTAAAGCAAGGGGCAAATCTAGGTGAGGTGGCTTGGTATGCATATTTTCAATTAAGGTCAGCACTTTCTAGCACTGCGAATCGCTATCTTCTTATTATAGAAACTCCTGAATTTTTACATGATTTAATTTCCTAAGAAAATTGTCACGAGAATTAAAGTATCTCACTGTTATAGACACTTAATGAAAAAGTTTTTTTCTGACGTTCTCTCACCAGGACAGAGAGCCTGGTCATCTTCGCTTTCAGCGACGGGCTCTCCAAACTGGGAGAATATAGGGGAAACGTTTAAAATTGGTTTCGCATAATTTTAATCACATTGTGGTACAATTTAATATTTTGCACAAAATATATGTGACACCTACATGGTTATATAGGAGAGGACTTAGAGCCTCCTCTGACTGCCCACGCTGTGGTAAATCCGAGGCAGATCATTTACATCTGTTCTGGGACTGTCCAATGGTGAGCAGGTACTGGAGATCGGTTCAAACCAATCTGGCTCGTAAACTCAACATTGTTGTTCCCTTCACTCCCAGGATATGGGTCCTGGGAGATCTATCGGAGGTTAATCACCAACCTACAAATGGTCGATTGTTGATTAAGGTGATGTTTCTGGCTAGGCTTCTCATTTCCAGAGTATGGTTTTGCTCCTCCGCTCCAGATTGTAATAATTGGCTGGGTTTGGTTGAGAAGGTGAAAAGCTACGAGAAGATCTTGTATAAACAACGAGGATCATACTTAAAGTGGGATAAATTGTGGAAAGACTGGGATACGACCAACTAATTTACATTTTTTTTTAATTTTTTTTTGTCTGCAAGGTGGGGGGTGGGGGGGGTAAGGTGGGGGATTTTTTGGGGAAGATCCAATTGTCCGGTTTCTTTGTGTATGCAATGTATTAATGCAGAATGTGAAGCCATAATAGAGCATTGGAGCATCTTTAGAAATGCCGGGGGCTGGCAGGACTCACCGGCATTAGATATTGGCTAATTCTTGATCAATTTAAAATATTGACTAATATTCTGGTGAGGGTTCGGGGCTCGGGATCTTGGGGGGTCCGGGCATCGGGTGCGACCCGGGATGCGGCTTTTCCTCTTGGACGTGAGTTTTTACTACGGGCAGCGATTTGACACGGGTGTGGTTTGGGTCCCTCATTTGCCCTTCTGAATGAACTGGAGTTGATGCCGGGCTCTGCCCTCCTAATGAGACAGTGCTGGCTGGCTATTTTTTTTTCTCTCCCCAAGTGCTGGGGATTGTTGAGTGACACTTTGATTTGTGTCCCCTCTCCATGAGACACCGTGGAGAACCCATGCGAGTTATGCTTAAACAAGCCATTAACATTTAATCTAACTATATGGGGATGAGGCAGGAAATCCTGGGAGTGGGTTTTATACCACTGGGATAGAAGACTGCTGGACCCCCCTCCCCTTCTCTTCGTTTTTACGGAAGGGTGCGATCAAAGATCGCTGTGAGCTTGCCCCATACGGGATAGGTGAGCACCAGAGATTCGCCCCACGGGTGTTGGTCCTGTCCGTGGTGCTTACCTGCGTCTGAGGGAGGCCGTGGGGGGTGCGTGTTCGCTGCTCGGTGGGCCGCCCGGGCCTCGGGCCTATGCTCCCTCTCAGTATGGAGATAACAAGATTAAATAAGATCTCGTTTTTTATCTGTAATGCTAAACCCTTTGATGCCGGGCTGGTCCTGCTTTCCCCCCAGGCAGTGAGACCTTTATTTTGATTTTAGTTAATATCTATATAATTATGGGTATTTGCATGAAATCATATTTAATTATGCTTTAAGGACTAGAACTGACGGACTTTTGGATTTTATAGTATTGTAAATGGTATATTGTTATGTATTTTTTTGTATGAGAACTAAAAAATAAAAGTTTATATAATAAAAAAAAAAAAAAATTGCAAATTTCTAAGTTTCAATTTCTCTATTTCTATAATACATAGTAATACCTCCAAAAATAGGTATTACTTTACATTCCTCATATGTCTACTTCATGTTTGGATCATTTTTGGAATGATATTTTATTTTTTGGGGATGTTACAAGGCTTAGAAGTTTAGAAGCAAATCTTGACATTTTTCTGAAGTTTTGAAAAACCCAATTTTTAAGGACCAGTTCAGGTCTGAAGTCACTTTGCGAGGCTTACATAATAGAAACCACCCAAAAAATGACCCCATTCTAGAAACTACACCCCTCAAGGTATTCAAAACTGATTTTACAAGCTTTGTTAACCCTTTAGGTGTTCCACAAGAATTTATGGAAAATAGAGATAAAATTTCAAAATTTTACTTTTTGGGCAGATTTTCCATTTTAATAATTTTTTTCCGGTTACAAAGCAAGGGTTAACAGCCAAACGAAACTCAATATTTATGGCCCTGATTCTGTAGTTTACAGAAACAACCCATATGTGGTCGTAAACCGCTGTACGGGCACACGGCAGGGCGCAGAAGAAAAGGAATGCCATACGGTTTTTGGAAGGCAGATTTTGCTAGACGTTTTTTTTTTTTTTGACACCATGTCCCATTTGAAGCCCCCTTGATGCACCCCTAGAGTAGAAACACCAAAAAAGTGGCCTCATTTTAGAAACTACGGGATAATGTGGCAGAATTGTTGGTACTAGTTTAGGGTACATATAATTTTTGGTTGCTCTATACTACACTTTTTGTGAGGCAAGATAACAAGAAATAGCTGTTTTGGCAATGTCTTTTATTTTTTGTTATTTATAACATTTATCTGACAGGTTAGATCATGTGATATTTTTATATACCAGGTTGTCACAGATGCGGCAATGCCTAATATGTATACTTTTTACTTTATGTAAGTTTTACACAATGATTTCATTTTTGAAGCAAAAAAAAAATCATGTTTTACTGTTTCCATAGTCTGAGAGCCATAATTTTTTCAATTTTGGGGCGATTACCTTGGGTAGGGTATGATTTTTGCGGGATGAAATGACGGTTTTATTAGCACTATTTTGGGGTGCGTGTGACTTTTTGATTGCTTGCTATTACACTTTTGTGATGTAAGGAGACTAAATGGTTTATTTAGCACAGTTTTTATTTAAAATTTTTTACGGTGTTCATCTGAGGGGTTACCATTAGGTCATGTGATATTTTGATAGAGCCGGTCAATACGGAAGCGGCAATACCTAATATGTATACTTTTTTTTATTTATGTAAGTTTTACACAATAATATAATTTTTTAAAGAAAAAAAAAAATCATGTTTTAGTGTCTCCATATTCTGAGAGCCATCGTATTTTCAGTTTTTGGGCAGTTATCTTAGGTAGGGTCTCATTTTTTGCGGGATGAGATGACGGTTTGATTGGCACTATTATGGGGTGCATATGACTTTTTGATCGCTTGCTATTACACTTTTTGTGATGTAAGGTGACAAAAAATTGTTTATTTAGCATTTTTTTTTTACAGTGTTCATCTGCGAAGTTAGGTCATGTGATATATATTTTTTTTATTTATGTAAGTTTTACACAATAACAGCTTTTTTCAAACAAAAAAAATGATGTTTTAGTGTCTCCATATTCTGAGCCATAGTTTTTTTATTTTTTGGGCGATTGTCACAGGGAGGGGCTCATTTTTTGCAGGATGAGGTGACGGTTAGATTGGTACTATTTTGGTGGGCAAAGGCCTTTTTGATCGCTTGCTGTTGTACTTTTTGTGATGTAAGGTGACAAAAAAATTGTTTATTTAGCACAGTTTTTATTTTTTATTTTTTATGGTGTTCATCTGAGGGGTTAGGTCATGTGATATGTTTATAGAGCCAGTCGATATGGACGTGGCAATACCTGATATGTATACTTTTTTCCCCCCTATTTTTTACCAATTTTTTTTCACTTTATTTGGGGAAAATGATGTTTTTGTTTATTTTTACTTGAAACTTTAAATTTTTTGGCGGGAAACGTAATTTTTTTTTCACTTTATTTTTTGTCCCGCTTTGGGACTTGAACTTTTGGGGGTATATTCCTTTAAAATGCATTCCAATACTTCTGTATTGGAATGCATTGGCTGTATGAGTAATACTGTGTGTATTACTCATACAGTTTCCGGGGCTTGTAAGATCCAGGGGGCTGGAACTCACAGGCTCTTCATCGGAAGGCAGCGCAGATGCCTCAGGAAGGCATTGCGCTGCCTTCCATGCCTTCGGATCCCCCCCACAGCCCCGTGGGGACCCGATGGCACTGCTGCTGCCGCCGCCCGCACCATAAGAAGCCGCAAATTGACCTGCGGTTTGCGGCGATCGCCGGCACGGGGGGATCACGGGACCCCCCGCGCATTTAGCCGATGTGCCTGCTCAATGATTTGAGCAGGCATCTTGTTCCGATCACCGCCCGCCGGGCGGCGGTGATCGGAACAACACATGACATACCGGTACGTCATGTGTCCTTAAGGACTCGGGAAACATGCCGTACCGGTACGTCATCTGTCCGTAAAGGGTTAAGGCATAAATAATAATAATAATTTACTCTACCGGCTTTAGTGAATGTGTTGTATTACTTCAACATACCATTCAGTTCCAGCAAAAGCATTTTACTACAAAAACTGCATTATTATACTCTTGTTATAGAGCAAGTTTTACTGAAAAAACTGCATAACTTTACCTGTGTTATTGAAAGCAAAAACAGAGTGACTAGTCCCTCATTCTCTATGTAAGATTTATCTGATAAAACTATAAAATCTACCAAATGACATCTCACTCGTCTCTCCCTAGAGTGTGTCCCTAGTACATGTAGATTACTGACTGATATGTGAACTGCAATTGCTTTTTGGCAGACACAGCCACAACACATGGTCTCATGACTAACGTTAAACACAGAATGACATTCTATTAAAGTCTCAGCAGAAGGACCTGCCAGAAACCTGCCCCTGATTGGCTGACCGGGTTGTCTGTCACCCTCTAAGACAATCAGGGCAATCCCTTCCCTCCCAGGGTTATGTGATCATCTATATATTCTTCCTTCATGTCATTTCTACAACCAATTTTCACTGTAGAATGGAGCTGGGCATTGTTTTTGTGCAATTTGTCGGAAGAGAATCACCAAAACTTTGGATTCGCTTGACAGATTTATTTTTGTAAAATCTGCTACAAATTTGATTTGTTTTGCCAACCTGCTCAGCTCCTCCTGCTCTATAACATACTGCCTGTAGACTGCATTTTCATGGTAGTAGCATGCTTTAAGCTTGCCTCTGATCAATTGTAGAGCTGGCGACCAACACTTATTCAGAATGTTTGCCCATGTGCAGGCAGAGTAATCCATTTTGGCATGCACATGCGCCACTGCTGGCTCCTTCCCAAGTCGTCAAAGTCCAAAACTGATTACTCTGCACATGCAAGGGCAAACCCTCTGCAAATGTGCTGACATTGTAGGCATCATCCACATCAATCAATGGACCAGGGGCTGACTTAGTAAAGTTGCACACAGCACGGTAGTTCCAGTACTTTTTATAAGCTATGCATTAATATAACTTTTAGAAAGATTTCTGTTCACAAATGATGGTGAAAGCAGTTTATAAGGGTACATTTTGTTGACAGGTTCCATACAACTTCCGCTGTACGTGTATGGCAAAAGTCATCACTTTAATGATGGCGCCCGCTTGTGAGCACAGTGAGCATCACAGCTGGCGGCTTTCAGTTTTTTCAAAACAGCAGAGGTTGGGGCTAATGTCTACGAATTGCCATAAAGCTGATGGTAGACATTTAACACCTCAAATGCCATGTTCAAATGTGACCACAGCATATGAACGGTGAAAATGTGAGAGCCGCATACTCCTGCGCCTGTAATAGCCTCCCTCAGCTGAGATGGGGGAAATTGTTATATTCCAGTAACGGCATAATTGAAAAAAGAAAATTGAAATGCCAAATTTGTCATTTTTTTTATCACTTCACCAGATCAAAAGTGATCAAAAAGACTTACACACCCCAAAATGATATCAATGAAAAGTACAAATTGCCATGCAAAAAATGAGCCTTTACAAAGCTCCATAGAAAAAAAATAGAAAAAAGTTAAAGGAATCATAATTAGAGCACAAGAAAAACTATACAAATGTGGTATCGCTGTAATCATATTGACCTGGAGAATGAAGGTAACCAGTTAGTATTACTGCATAGTGAATGTCATAAAACAAAACCCATAAAACTGTGGCAAAATTGAATTTTTTTTCCAATTGCACCACATTTGGGGGTAAAGCCATTAGAAAATAAACTTGTCCCGCCAAAAACAAGCTCTCATATGGCTATATGAATGGAAAAATAAAAACGTTATGGCTCTGGAAAGGCAAAACAAAAAATGAAAGGGTCCTCTGACAGTTAACTTAAATATATATGGTATTTATCTGCATTTATATAACAATTGCAGCGGATTCTAACATTTGGGGTTAGAACTATATTAATATTACTAAAGTTTGGGTATTATCTTCCTGCTTCTTACTTCGTAGGAAAACAATAACCCATGTAAACATGGGAGTAACTATAGGGGTAGCAGCTGTCACATTTGTGACTGGGCACCTAAGCCATGGGGGCCCACAGGGCACCCCTTGCCAGTTGCTCGATGCTGATTATGTATTACCATCCTGAGAACGGCAATGCAAAAAGGTACTGCAGCAGGGGCACTGGAGCAATGTCTCCATCCCCCGCCGTTACCTCTGGTGGGCTCCAAACCCAGTCAAAGGGTAGTGTACGGCTCAGAAAACAGTCCGGAAGAAGCCTGCGGCACATCGCTGACAGCAGAGGTAAGTGTCTTACATTATTGTTTTTTATTTTACAACTTGATGTGGAGGCATCTACTGGGGCACTATGGGGACTTTGGGGGGAGCACTATACTGGGGAACTGAATAGGGTCTGGCACACATAAACACATAAGTGGGGTGGAGGCATGTTCTTGGACTGGCATGCATTATGGGGGGGCTCTATAGGGATATTGAGTCTACTAGGACTACTAAGAGGGAGTATTTTTTTGTACTGGCACACATTATAAGTTTTTTTGTTGTTGTACTGTTTTACATTATAAGGAGGCATTTTTAGCACTGGCACGCATTATGAGGAGGTATTTTTTGTGCAGGTGCACATTGTAAAGGGGTATTTTTTGCACTGATGTACATTATAAGGATTTTCTTTTTTGTGCTAGCACACATTAAAAAGGGCTATTTTATGTGCTGGCACACATTATAAGTGGGTATTTTTTGTGCTGGCGCACATTATAAGGAAAATTATTACTATTGGGGTAACTATGGGGAACATGATTACTAGTATGGGCATAATGGGGGCATTATTACTATTGGGGGCACTTTAAACACTAAGTGCACTCTGATTAATATTGGTGGGACTTTTGGGAGCAATACTTTTGTGGGGGCACCCTGGCACATTATCAGCATAGCACAATTATTTTGAGGGACATTATGTTTATACTTTTAGTGTCAGGGGCACTATTCATTGGGTGCAGTTATTTTTAGGGAATTTTGTGCAAATAATCTGTGTGGCACTAGTATTTTCAGGAGACAGTTTCTGAAATAAAGTGTTGGGGAGCACGGCAGGCACAGTATTGGGGGTAGCAGGATGAGGTGTTGAAATGGTGGGAGGATGATGGAGAAGTAGGAAACTAAGATGTATTTTTGCCAAACTCTGCAGAGACTTGACATGGCTGAAAGAAATCATCATGGTGGTCTGGTCTGAATGGAGAAGATGAGTGTGGCGAAACCAACCTCGCCACTGGGTTTTGGAGAGGACTGTTTAAAAGCCTCTTGCCTCAGGATTATGGCCCATAGTAACTGTAAAGGAGAAGACAGACCGGCCGCACAGCTTAAATCTGTCTGTAGAATTGTATTTTATGTTTATTATGCGTTCGGTTAAATTGTATGTTATGTGAGGCACCCAGATAGCTAATATTATTGTATTCGTGTATTCTGAGTGCCATTCACCTAATGATATGCACTCAGACTTGAGCTATCTGGGGATATGTTAAATGTCTGTGTTTGCTGTGGGGGTGTGCCATTGTGTGTTTGGGTGGTGATTCCTGTCCTGTTGTCTCCACATGTGTATTGGTGATCTCCCCTTTGTCCTGAGAGATAATTGGATTGTGTTCGGTCGTCTCCGGGACAGAGGGGAGGAAACCATGATGCATTGTGGGGATATGTTGTATCTGTCCTGTATCTGCAAAAACTGTAATAAAAACCAGGCTGGGTGTGCCAGCACTTCAGATCACTGCTTGACCCTCAACACGGAGCCTTGTCTCGTTATTGGGGGATTCCCTGTATGCTGTTGGAGACTGATTGCCAGGAGTGTAAGCTGACGGATACGCTTTTCCTGTTCGTCTGACTGACAGCTACTTGTGAGGTTCCAGTTTGGAGTGCTATTTTGTATCCAGTTCGGGAGGTTGGTGTTCTGCAGTAGCTGTGCCTGTCTCTCGGAAAGGGGCATATCGCCTAAACGGACTTTAACCCCTTGTCCGCGGAAACGGTGCCGTTACATTGGTGGCAAGCAGCGGGATCGTTCCTACAGCCAGAAGGACAGCTACAGGAGACACCATTTCTTTGGATTCTACAATTTAAGGGCAACGCATGTCCCAGTACAGCGACCCTAAAAGCACCAGGATGGAACCAGCAGTGGTATACGAGGAGGAGGACCTGGATGGCCGGGATGCATTAAGGAAAGGCATCTGGTACCAGGCCCTGGATAATGTACAATACCAGCGAGGTGAGAGTCTCCCCAGTGAAGAGCAGCGGTTGCAGAAGCAAGTGGCCCTGCGGATGCCCTTCCTGGGAGAGCAGCCCCTGGAGGAATGGGTAATGGAACTACAGCACCGGGTATGGCAGGAGCTATGGCTGGAGGATGCCTACCAGGCACTTTGGTGGTATGTGGCACAGTTTATACCCTGGACAGCTGAGCATGACAAGCCAGAGGGAGAGGAGTTTGATGGTCCTGGCTTGTTATGGGAGTCCTTTGCAGAGCCTGACTTCGGGAGCCCTGCACAGTCCAGACTTCAGGACATTTTCTATGAGAGGGAGGCTAGGCATGAGTGGGATGACCCCCATGAAGTAGAGAAAGACCTGGCTCACCTAGCAACCCTGGAGTGGGAACTGGAGCAGGACTACCGAGATCTCTTCCACTCCATTGAGAAGGCTCAGCAGGACGGTAAGGTGACAGACCCAGATCCAGACCCATTCAGCTGGGCAGATATTGTTGATGTTTACTGGGAAGAACCCCAGGTGGCCGGTGGAGATGGGACCGAGGTCTCTCCACCGGTCCTGCAGGGAATTGGGAGCCTAGTCTCCATTCCCCAGCGGCAGGCTGAGTTACAGGGGGCAGAGGTAGTTGTTCCTGCCCCCCAGCAGCAGAGTGATATGCCGGGAAGGCAGTGTAAAGTGCAGGGAGAGGAGAGCAGCGGCCTCCCTCCCCAGCGGCAGGCTGAGTTACAGGGGGCAGAGGTAGTTGTTCCTGCCCCCCAGCAGCAGCATGATTTTTTGGAAATTGGGAGCCGAGTCTCCATTCCCCAGCGGCAGATGGAGTTACAGGGGGCAGAGACAGTCGGTCCTGTCCCCCAGCGGCAGAGTGTCCTACAGGGAATAGAGAGCCCAGTCTCCTTTCCCCAGCAGCAGGACACTGTATTGGGAGCGGAGGCGGTCGGTCGCCCTCCCCAGCGGCTGGAAGTATGTATGGGAGAGGAGCTCGTTACCCCCTCTCCCCAGCGGCAGCTTAACGCACCAGGGGGAGACAGTAAGCCCCACAACTGTGCAGATGGGACCGTGGTCTCTGCACTTACAGCACAGGGGGTAGGGACAGTTGTTCCTGTCCCCCAGCAACAGGGCAGTTCAGCCAAAGGGGAGACAGTCGGTCTCCCCCTCCAACAACCAGGCTCCAACCAGGCTTCTTCCGTGGTAGCGCTGGCACCAGGGCTGAGTACCGCTGATCCCTGCCCACAAAGCAACCTCCACTCCAAACCAGGGAGCAACACAGAGACCGGGAGTACCAGCTTCCAACATAACTTTGGTGGATTCACTGGACAGAGACATGCTACGAAATTCAGCAGGTCCAGTATTTTGTTGTGGGTGGCCTGCCAGACTAACTCAGGTACCGACCGGCGTGAGGTCAGGTATCTGGTTAGTCTTCCCTGGGGGGGGGAGATGTGTGGCGAAACCAACCTCGCCACTGGGTTTTGGAGAGGACTGTTTAAAAGCCTCTTGCCTCAGGATTATGGCCCATAGTAACTGTAAAGGAGAAGACAGACCGGCCGCACAGCTTAAATCTGTCTGTAGAATTGTATTTTATGTTTATTATGCGTTCGGTTAAATTGTATGTTATGTGAGGGCACCCAGATAGCTAATATTATTGTATTCGTGTATTCTGAGTGCCATTCACCTAATGATATGCACTCAGACTTGAGCTATCTGGGGATATGTTAAATGTCTGTGTTTGCTGTGGGGGTGTGCCATTGTGTGTTTGGGTGGTGATTCCTGTCCTGTTGTCTCCACATGTGTATTGGTGATCTCCCCTTTGTCCTGAGAGATAATTGGATTGTGTTCGGTCGTCTCCGGGACAGAGGGGAGGAAACCATGATGCATTGTGGGGATATGTTGTATCTGTCCTGTATCTGCAAAAACTGTAATAAAAACCAGGCTGGGTGTGCCAGCACTTCAGATCACTGCTTGACCCTCAACACGGAGCCTTGTCTCGTTATTGGGGGATTCCCTGTATGCTGTTGGAGACTGATTGCCAGGAGTGTAAGCTGACGGATACGCTTTTCCTGTTCGTCTGACTGACAGCTACTTGTGAGGTTCCAGTTTGGAGTGCTATTTTGTATCCAGTTCGGGAGGTTGGTGTTCTGCAGTAGCTGTGCCTGTCTCTCGGAAAGGGGCATATCGCCTAAACGGACTTTAACCCCTTGTCTGCTGAAACGGTGCCGTTACAATGAGGAAGGAGAATATCTACATTAGAGGAGTCGTCACTGGAAGTAAGAGGTATGGGGCGCTGTATTACCATGTATGCTTTGTAGCACTGTGTGTAATGTTTTCCAAGTATTTATTTAAGGCCAGACACACACCAGTGAGTTGAATGTGATAAACTCACTGTGTGCGTCAATGAAAGTTCCTGTTCTGGCCTCCACTCTCTGACAGGATCATGTCAGTGTAATACAACAGATTCCAGGACTCTCAGGGTTACATAGCATTATAATGCTGTGCGATCCTGTCTGAGGAGCAGAGGCCAGACCGGGAACTCTCACTGACACACGCTGTGGGTTTATCGCATTCAACTCACTTGCTTGTGTCTGGCCTAACAGTAGGGTTGGAAAGAAGGGGTTAGGTTGAGAATCTGGCATTGGGGAATGCAGTTAAAATTTTTGCCTCAGCCAGCAGAAAGGCTAAGTGCACCCCTGCCCATTGCCACAAAGCACTGAAGGAAGGGGGGACCAAGCTGAACTCTTGAAACAGGGCCCATGAGCCTTAACGGTACTTTCATACTTGCGTTGTTGGATTACGGCAGGCAGTTACGTTGCCGGAACTGCCTGCCGGGTCTGGAAATCCGTATGCAAACAGATAGCATTTGTTTCTGGATGCGGATCCGGCTGACAAATGCAGTGAAACATCAGATCCATCTCTCTGGTGTCATCTGGAAAAACAGATCCAGTATTTTTTTTCGGCAAGAGTTCCGAAAGTTTGGCAGGGGAAAAAACCGAAGCATGCTGCGGTATTTTCTCCGGCCAAATACCGTAAGGCCTCTTTCACATGAGCGTGGCGCATAAGGTCCGTATGTGTTCAGGGTGCGTTCAGTGAAACTTGCACCATTTTGCAAGCAAGTTCAGTCAGTTTTGTCTGCAATTGCGTTCAGTTGTTCCATTTTTTCCGCGCGGGGGTTTTGATGCATTTTTCACGGCCCGTGATAAAAAATTGAAGGTTTACAAACAACTTTTCTTAGCAACTGTCAGTAAAAAATGCATTGCATCTGCACTTGCTCGTGGATGCAATGCGTTTTTCACTGAAGCCCCATTCACTTCACTGGGGCACAGAATATAGAACTTGCTGAGTTTTTCACGCAATGGAGAACTGATGCGTGAAAAAAAAAACGCTCATGTACACAGGCCCATTGATTTGAATGGGTCAGGATTCAGTGCAGGTGCTATGCGTTCACGTCACGCATTGCACCCGTGCGTAAAACTCGCTCGTGTGAAAGGGGCCTAAGAGTGACTAAACTGAAGACATCCTGATGCATACTGAATGGAAAGCTTTCCATTCAGAATGCATTAGTATAAAACTGAAGCGTTTTTATCCGGTATTGAGCAATGTGACGGAACTCAATACCGGAAAACTTTAATGCAAGTGTGAAAGTACCCTTAGCTACACCCCTGCATATAAACAAGGGAAAATGTCTATGTAGATGTTGCTTATGTTGGATATAAAACCAATATTGCTTTACTACAACACTGGTAGTAGTAGTAGTAGTAGTTTTATTAGTAGTAGTATAAGGATGTATTTATTCAAATTATAAGAGCATCAAAATGATAGTATATGGCTGGAATCACACATGCAGTTTTTGATACTGTTTTTGAGCCAAATACTGAAGTGGATTCCAAAGAAAGGCGAAATATCAGTCTTGAATAATTTTCTTCTTTTTAGCCTTGTCTGTGTGATTCCAGCCTAACACTCTATTTCCCTTCTTCAAAGAAAAGTGACATTTTTTGCCCACAGGCTTCCACACTCCTTCATCCGGCCCAGTGTATCGTGCCATACCAGCACTGCTGAAATTCATTCCTTGCCTTTAAAAGAACACAAACTTAATTCATCTCTTGGACTTTGTCGATAAATAATTTACACAAATCCCTTCTCTAATAATGCCATTTCTGTTGATCAAGTAGAAGAAAAATAAAGTATTGAAGTCATTATCAGTTTTACCACTAAAGGAAAACTAAATCCTTCTTAATCCCCCTAACTCCACAATGACAATCACATTCTCCCTGCATTAATAGTCTACCCAACAGAATGCTGAAATTAATGCTGCTGACACCCAATAGCCAAACATGCAGAAAGTAAAAAAAAGGAAACCGTCTTCAGAATACGTAAATAACTGGAAAGGCCTTAAAGGGGTAACTGACTTGAATAATAAGAAATACATATTAAGAAGGAATAAAATAAATTGTTCCTCTTCCCTTTTGCATTTGTTTACTGTAGAACATTTTGTCCTCATGATCTTTTTGGACTTTTAATTAGAATGCAAGAAGGAAAAGGAGGTAGCGGTCTAAGGTTTATACAACTATATCACATTGTGTTCCCCAATATAATTGTGCCAGACTTCCCCTGAGATTAATTGCCTTTTTTTTAAAAAATACCTTCTATAATTTTTTTGGGCCATTACCTAAATGGATTGCGGCACATCTGGGTGTAATACTCTACATCCATGAGCAACTGTGCTTACCATATATATATTTTTTGTGTCTAGTAATTTCAAAGTTTGTACAAAGAGATGCTTTTAGAAAATATACTACTGATTTTTTTTTTAGGTAACTAAATTGCAATAGAATGCCCAGATTGCACACATCAATCAATACTCTTTAGTTTGGCTGGACCTCTAAGATTTACAGATAGAGAAGCTTGATGGCCATGTTTGTAATGCACCAAAGCTCAGTGGCTTCAGCCATTTCACAATGACCCATGTCTCAAATTTGCAACATGTGCAACTGCATAGGAGCCCCGAAGGCATGAAGGACTAATACTACCTTTAAAAGCTATGTACACTTTCGGGGGCATTTTTTATTATTGCATTTTACTCATTTTGGGCTAATTTTTTTTTTTCAATTGGTCTTTATTAACAATATTGAGCCTTTCTTTCACAAAGGGTTAACTGCTTTTCCAACTGTGTGAATCATACTTTTTACTTTCACTAATTCATCTAATATACCATACATCTAAATTAGTAAAAGGTCATATACACGTATTTAAGCCCCATTCTTATCAGTAAGATAAAAATTGAGCTATAATGAGTGTTAATAGTGTTAATAAGGTCAGAGATAAGGAGGTCCTCAGGTGAGCTGCCTGACGGAGCAGAGTGAGAATTCAGATCCTGGTACTAGATCAACTCAAGGATGCACAAAGACAGTGGTACAAAATCTTTAATACAGATCAATAAAAAAATGATTTTTAGTCTTTAAATACCCTCTTTTTAGGTTGCATATAAGGAGCTGGAATACCTTGTTATGGCTTACAATTATTGGTGGATTGCTAAAGTAACATAAGGGGTCATGATTTTGGCAACTTCTCCTATGCAGTAACATGCAGCAATTTTGTTAGTTTGTGATAAGGACCTACAGATCTTTCCTCCCTTTCCTGTTGGCTCAACACATTCCGAGATATGACGGGAGATCTATAATTCTATATACTAGTTTTGTCTATATGTGGCTACCCAGTGGTTGTGATATGAATTGAACCTTATCAAGGGCTTTGCTAGAATGGCACAGTAATGTATTGAATGTTTTTTATTATTTTTTCACTATTTTCATTATTAGAAATTTGACTTTTTAAAGGAGTTTTCCCATGATTAACCCCTTCACTACCAAGCCACTTTCACCCTAAATCCCTGGCCAATTTGTGCAAATCTGACATGTGTCACTTATATGGAAATAACTTTAAAACGCTTTTACTTATCCAGGCAATTCTGAGACTGTTTTCTCGTCACATATTGGAATTCATGTCAGTGGTAAAATTGAGTCAAACATTTATATTTTTATTTTGAAAAAATACCATATTTGCCCAAAATATTTTTAAAATTAGCGAATGTCCAAATTTTAATTTATCTACTTTTATAATAGATAGTAATAACTCCAAATATAGTTATTACTTTGCATTCCCCATATGTCTACTTCATGTTTGGATCATTTTGAAAATTACATTTTATTTCTTTGGGACGTTAGAAGGCTTAGAAGTTTAGAAGCAAATCTTAAAATTTTAAAGAACATTTTCAAACCCCAATTTTTTCAGGACCAGTTCAGTTATGAAGTCACTTTCCGGGGCTTACATATTAGAAACCACTAGGGTTGAGCGAACCTAAACTGT